>NC_042493.1:96532555-96533565 GCF_005508785.2 Acyrthosiphon pisum
AAATTTCACTGAATGTTTATATTAGCATTTTATATATTACGATAAAATTTTTAAAATAATTTGACTCTTTTTGAGCTGTTTACGGACATTGTAAATTTTCATTTTTTTTAGTTTTTTTTTTCTATAAATATCAATAAAGTTTTATCTGTTGGGCCCAAAAAGTGTATAAATTTAATACAAAGCTCCTGATATATTGTTACAATATCAGTTGAAAAATATTAAAAATACATAGGCACAATTTTTTTTTATAAGCATTTAAAGATCAAATTTTGACAAAATTTATCAAATTTTAATTTGAAAAATTATTTTGTAGTTAAAAATTTATAAAATGTTCAATTTTTGTATCTAAGAATTGAAAATTTAAAACAAGATTCCACGTAAGTAATTAATTCTGTTACCAAAAAATCTAAAAAATACATTTACGCAGTTTATTTTTATAGTCATTTTTAGTACAAATTTGGACGAAATTACATATTAAAAACCTAGGATAACTATTTTAGTTATTTTGTTGTGATTGTATAATATTATTCGTGGGTACTTGAAACTTCTAAAGTATACTATTATATATCTATGATAGTACCACGGTTTTTTGTTGATGTATAACGCGTTATAAGTACCTAATAAATATTATGATATGATTAATTTGGAATTTATTATAGGTACCTAATATAATATTATGTCTTATACCTAGACTAACATACCGTCTCCGCTCAGAATCGTTTTTCTTATACAATGATATTATATCATTGAATTCAAATTTAATACCATCCATTATACAGTGACCCACTTGTAACCTACTGTACAGCAGAGCGAAATCCACTTACCCACCTTTTTTTTTATTGATATAATATTATCGATAAAGTATATAAATAACTGTCACTGTACGTCTGTACCCGTATGGTCGTATTTGTAGGCAATCGCTTACTAATATGGTGAGGTATTAACGTATTTAAGGGGGCTGGATCATTCCAAGGAGTATGTTTAGGCATTTAATATTACATGTACGTTTT
>NC_042493.1:96533615-96534435 GCF_005508785.2 Acyrthosiphon pisum
TCTTTAAATGCTTATAAAAAAAAATTGTGCCTATGTATTTTTAATATTTTTCAACTGATATTGTAACAATATATCAGGAGCTTTGTATTAAATGTATACACTTTTTGGCCCAACAGATAAAACTTTATTGATATTTATAAAAAAAAAAAACTAAAAAAATTGAAAACTTACAATGTCCGTAAACAGCTCAAAAAGAGTCAAATTATTTTAAAAATTTTATCGTATATATAAAATGCTAATATTAACATTCAGTGAAATTTTCAAGTTTCTACAGTCACTCGTTTTTTAATTACAACAAAATAAGAAAATCGTTACGTAAGAAATCGGGTGAATATCAAATGTTGTAAAAATATGAATTTCAAACGCCCATAAAAATTTAATTTGAGTTTCTTATAGATATTTTTTGTTTGATAAAGGTAGATAATATTATAAGGAATCTTGTATTACATTTTCATATCTTAGATTTAAAAAGAAAAATTTTTATGAATTTATAACTCGAAATAATTTGCAAATTTTCATGATTTTTCCATATTTTGTCATTTTTTGAACTTTAAATGCTTATAAAAAAAAACTGTGACTAACGATTTTTAATATTTTTCATCTGCCTTTGAAACAATATACTAGGAGCCTTCTATTAAATTTTCAAGCTTTTTTATCCAACAAATAAAATTTTATTGATATTTTTAGAAAAAAAACTAAAAAAAAATGAAAACTGACAATGTCCGTAAAGAGCTCAAAATAAGTCAAATATTTTGAAAATTTTATCGTGTATAGAAAACGGAAATGTAAACATTCAGTCAAATTTCATGCATCCACGGTC
>NC_042493.1:96534754-96547869 GCF_005508785.2 Acyrthosiphon pisum
AAAAAATAAAAAAATAAATAAAAAAATAAAAAAATAAAAAAACACACATCATTGTAAAATCAATACATTCATCGTTCCACTCAGAATCTAAAAATGACAAAATATGGAAAAATCACGAAAATTTGCAAATTATTTCGAGTTATAAATTCATAAAAATTTTTCTTTTTAAATCTAAGATATGAAAATGTAATACAAGATTCCTTATAATATTATCTACCTTTATCAAACAAAAAATATCTATAAGAAACTCAAATTAAATTTTTATGGGCGTTTGAAATTCATATTTTTACAACATTTGATATTCACTCGATTTCTTACGTAACGATTTTCTTATTTTGTTGTAATTAAAAAACGAGTGACTGTAGAAACTTGAAAATTTCACTGAATGTTTATATTAGCATTTTATATATACGATAAAATTTTTAAAATAATTTGACTCTTTTTGAGCTGTTTACGGACATTGTAAGTTTTCAATTTTTTTAGTTTTTTTTTTCTATAAATATCAATAAAGTTTTATCTGTTGGGCCAAAAAGTGTATAAATTTAATACAAAGCTCCTGATATATTGTTACAATATCAGTTGAAAAATATTAAAAATACATAGGCACAATTTTTTTTTATAAGCATTTAAAGATCAAATTTTGACAAAATTTATCAAATTTTAATTTGAAAAATTATTTTGTAGTTAAAAATTTATAAAATGTTCAATTTTTGTATCTAAGAATTTGAAAATTTAAACAAGATTCCACGTAAGTAATTAATTCTGTTACCAAAAAATTTAAAAAATACATTTACGCAGTTTATTTTTTATAGTCATTTTTAGTACAAATTTGGACGAAATTACATATTAAAAACCTAGGATAACTATTTTAGTTATTTTGTTGTGATTGTATAATATTATTCGTGGGTACTTGAAACTTCTAAAGTATACTATTATATATCTATGATAGTACCACGGTTTTTTGTTGATGTATAACGCGTTATAAGTACCTAATAAATATTATGATATGATTAATTTGGAATTTATTATAGGTACCTAATATAATATTATGTCTTATACCTAGACTAACATACCGTCTCCGCTCAGAATCGTTTTTCTTATACAATGATATTATATCATTGAATTCAAATTTAATACCATCCATTATACAGTGACCCACTTGTAACCTACTGTACAGCAGAGCGAAATCCACTTACCCACCTTTTTTTTTATTGATATAATATTATCGATAAAGTATATAAATAACTGTCACTGTACGTCTGTACCCGTATGGTCGTATTTGTAGGCAATCGCTTACTAATATGGTGAGGTATTAACGTATTTAAGGGGGCTGGATCATTCCAAGGAGTATGTTTAGGCATTTAATATTACATGTACGTTTTGGCTGTGTCAATGTGTGAGAAGTAAATGAACATTAGTGTGTGTAATTCGCTATCGCACTTTTCGCGACGAAATTTGAATTCTCGGATTTACGATTTATTTTGTATTGTCGTAATATTTATCGTACTAAGATTCTTATAAACGTTCTAACACCCATACACGCATGCACAAGTCAATAAACACGAAGAAAATACTTTGGCTCTGGCTGTAAGGCAGAAATTTTATGTAAACATAACTGCAGTACCAAAAGAGGAATAAAAATTCACCTTGTTTTGATCGACTTATATTGGTTTTGAAAAGATAAGCGTATTCGTTAGTGATTAACGATTAGTCTATTTTCTAGGTTTGCTCGGAAATAGATTTACGACTTTATTTTCAGTTAATATATTAATACGATGCATAGTAAGTTTATATTTTTATTAAAATAAACTTAGACTTTACTTAAGTGTAGATAGCGACGAAATGAAAAATAAAAGAATCCACTACCAAGCAAACTTAGCAAAAAGGAATACAAACTAATTTTATTTTTCAAAATGGAAATCGTGCTACTGGAAGTATGTTTAGTATTCTTTCGCTTATTGAGCTAAATTCTCGGCTAAATGTATAAGGAAAAAATGGTTAATCCAGCCTCCTTAACGCGGCGCGTCCGTGGTGTTGTTGGATAAATCATAGAAGTCAATCGACAATCACAATGAACTTTGAAGATAATTCACAAAATATTATACTATTATAAGATAGGTACTGAAATAGTTGTTGTGCATAGATACTACACTTCATAATATACACACACGCTACGCCACTGATGTAAGTACATCCATACATCCGAGTATAGGTATCATATTAAACGCAGTGGCGCTGAAGTCCATGCCGTGGCTCAACGTCTTTTTTTAAAAATGTGGCCGGCCGGCTATATTTTATTTACTTAATAACTTAAAATAAATATGAGCATGAGTATATTTAAACCGTGATTATGAATAAATGTATATTAGGGTACCTCTATATAATTAAGATATTGAGGCCGGGAAGTTTTAAAAATGCCCGACCACATTTTAAAAACTTCGGCGCCACTGATTAAACGAGTATAAGTATTTCCGTGCTATGAAATATGAACACTCCTAAATGTAATTGTATAAACGTAATATAAAATTTACCTGTACAGATTATAGTCGCGTGTCTTATTAATCAGGAGCACAGGACGCAAACAGGTAGAAAATCAGAAATGTAGTAACATAGCACGTTATTCTCATCCATGCAGCTTTAAATTTATGAAGACGATGATGAACGACGACTTCCGAAGAAATTTATAACATTGTTAAAATTACGTCGTGTACATAGATATATACAACAACTAGATAGCTGTCTCCTTCTTGTCATCGAAGTCGGCCACCATTTACAAATCAGGCAATGTTTACAATATAATATTATCACAGAATATATATAGGTATAGATAAATATATATATGTATATAAATCAATGTAAAATAAATGTAAACATTGCATGCTTTGTAAATGGCGACCGATTTCAATATTGGTCACAACTGTATAGCATAAAAGATGGCTATCTAGTTGTATTATTTTCGTATGACATCTATATCCATTCGTATTTTATATCAATATATATTATATAAACGATTCCGGCAAAGCTATAACTGCGTGAATGTGACATGTTTTAAATTCAATAAAATATTATTGTTAATTGTATAATATGGGATAAACTATACAAGATTCGAGAGCTTAAAATAGTTTTATGTTCTTTATATATTATTATGTACATAATAATTTACATTGGCATCGGTCGTTGTGAGAATGTGTTTGTCAGTGGCATGATCAGTGGTATAGCATTCAAATATCACTGGGGCCGCAGTGGCGGAATGGACGACCGGGACACCGGGAAATTTTCCGGTGGGCCATTGCACGTATAAAATATACATTTATTAATATTATTATTGTGAAACAATAAATTAAAATATTATCTAATAAGTATAGGTATGTAATATTGTTTGGGCTGCCGGTTGTTTACTGGCATTTGGCCGGGCAACTACTTATATGAAAGAAGGTGGTGTTCAACTTTGGATGGGATAGGTGACCAATATAAATAATAATGCGTCTTAAATAATTGACTAAAATATATTATAAAGTACGACAAATGTGCGTACGTCGGCCGGTGAAGACGTCTCTTCCCGAGCGTAACTCAACAATATTAATCAGCGGACTGACATGTACAATAATATAACAATGAATAACAATAATGATAATAATAATAAATCACCTATCGGCACATGCGACTACGCTCAGTACTTATCGCAGAATATTGTAGCTTTATGACGTGTTGCCTTACACACAACCAGAGACCAGAGTACAATCATAGAATAAATTAAATTAAATGTAATCTATATATAATATTGGTACCTATAAATTATAATAATATTACTGTGGTGATAATCATAGTGACTACAATATATTATAATAAATAATAAATCTTAAATACATTATATACAATGTATATAATGTATTCGTTTTACAATATTTTGCTCATCAGGAACTCAGAAGGAGAGCTTTACCGCTACTCGTCTTATAATAATGTTTAATATATAATACGTATAATATTAAACATTAAAGTGCTACACACACACACACACACACACACACACACACACACAGAAGACCACACGTCATAAAATATTATTTTTTTTTATTATTATTGTTGTTACAGTGGCGAAAACGAAAGTGGATCGATGCGTTTTGCTTCTGAGTTCCTATTACTGAATATAACTTAATATATGAAATAAAAAGAAATACCAATTAGCGAGTACCTAGGTAGGTATTTGAAAATTAGTAGGTAGGTAATAAGTGATCACCTCGAGTGCCGGAGTGCCCACTTAGGTACCTATTTAATTAGTTAAAATTTGATGCCACGAAGCTACCTACCAAAGTGATAAGTAATAAGTGTTAAGATATGACAAGAGACCGTTATGGATGTGAAACTATAAGATAATATTTTTGCCCCAACTTGTATGAATTATATATTAATTATAAATATGAACTACCATTTATTTTTATAAATGTACATAATAAACTTTTGTGAAAAAAAATATTATCAAGTGTAACAATGTAAAATGTAATATAGCCCAGTTTATAATTCATTTTGTTCATTTTGTATAAATAATACTATGTACTAATTATATGGCAAAAATTATTGAATGGGCGACACTTTTTTAACTGCAGAGGGCGGCAAAATACTTAGCGCCGGCCCTGGCGCCAAGTTGGCCCATTTGACCTATAGTACCTATAATATAATACCTTGTACTATTCTACGTATTCCTTGAATCTGATCTGTAACCGGTTAATTTATGGTCTTTTGGTAACTCAAGTGTTGATAGCGGTATATCACTGAAAAGTGCAAATACGACAGAGTTAGCCCGAACATGTTACACGCGCAATGATGTAAAACAATAAACTGTCTAGCTGTTTCGGCAAGGCATTTATTGGTCGAACGCTCTTCGATTGAAAACTTTATACGTTATTACTTTTTTTTTTTTTTTTTTCGTTTTGAACCGACGGCGCCGCGGGAAATGCTTTCGCAAATACGTTATTACTTATTAATTTAAGAAACAACCACATAATAAAATATCCTATTTAACTAAAATTTTGAATATAGGTCGATATTAATTTAGTCGACATTCATATACCTAATTTAGGTAAGTACCTTTTATCTGACTTAATTACAGATCTCCAATATTATTATTGTAATCAAATACGAAATACCGCGTGTCCGCAGTATTACAGGTACCTAATTAAGTATTGAAATTTAGTACCTAAGGAAAGTAACTGTAACCAATTACCTACCTAATTATAATTATAATAATTATTACAATAATAGTACTTATCGCTATTATTGTTTTATGATTGTGTAATATGTAAAATAAATTATATAATTAAGTTTGCGAGTACACTGCAGGTAGGTATTTGAAAATTAGTAGGTAGGTAAGTGATCATCTGGAGTGCTGGAGTGCCTACTTAGGTACCTATTTAATAATTAATTAGTTAAAATATGGTGCCGCGAAGCAACCTACCAAAGTAATAAGTAATAAGTATTAAGATATGACAAGAGACCGTTATGGAGATAATATTTTTGGCCCAAGTTGGCCCATTTGACCTATAGTACCTATAATGCGTAATACTGTGTACTTTCTTATTTATAATAAAAACTAATAATATAATGTGTAGGTATGGTCCGCATATTTTTTGTATAGGTATAAAATAATAAAAGTTATAAATTATAACTTTTATTATTATTATTAATTTATTATATTTATTATTATTTTATAACTTATAATAATTTTAGTAATATCTATAGAAAAAAGTGGGTAAGTGGATGTCACTCTGCTGTACAGTAGGTTACAAGTGAGTCACTGTATACTGCTGTACTTTTGGTTGTGGATGTTTGTCCATCGTCCCTTCGGTCCTCGGATAAAAAACGGCATTCGATAAAAAACGATTCTGAGCGGACGAGGGAATTTTTTTTATTTAATTTTATTCGTTTCTATGGTGATAAACAAAGCTTTATAAGAACAGCTTAAGAACGATTTAAATAAATAGGTAATTTATATAATTATAATTTATAATTAGAAAATATCATAAAAATGAAAAAAAAATAAAAATAAAAAATAAAAAAGTCTCTCAAATGTTTTGAAAATTTTACCATGTTTTGGTAAGGCTAATATAAGTAAACAAGCCAAATTGAAAATTTTATAGAATGTTTCTAACCAAATTACAACAAAAAAATTTCCAAAATTAAAATGTCTATAAATAGCTCAAAAATGGCTAAAATGTTCCGAACTTTAAACCGTAAGGAACATAATTCAAAATACAACAATAAAGGTCAATTGTCATTTTTCATTTGAAGCAATATTTCTGGTAGAAAACATCGTCTGTAAATATTTAATATTATAAAATCGTACGTTTTTTCTCCTTTAACCACTTTTATTTCAAGTACCGTTTCGAAAATCGAAGTACCAGCTCAAGAACATAATCTTTCAGAAAAAATGCTATACTTGATACTTTTGAGCAATTTTAGGGGGAGAAAAAGTGTTTACAGAATAAAAAAGAAATAAACATCATTGTAAAACCAATACATAATTCCTCGCTCCGCTCAGAATCTAAAATTAAATTTTATTTGGCCTATTTGTGGAAGCTCAAACACTTCACATAGTCATACTGTGTAATTATTTTTAAGTTATAAACTGATGTTTTGTTATTGATATAGTTTCCCCCCTAGTATTTGGGCTAGTGCTAGTTTTGATACAAGTATTACTACAAATGCTTGCGAAAGTACAAATAATATGTGGACCATACACATTATACTATTAATTTTTATTATATATTTGAACCAACTACGTTTAAGTTGTCAGTCCTAAGTCTGAATAAATTTTCTTGTGGGAACTTACGGACGTGTGTATTTTTTTCAGCGAGGGAACTTACATAATATGTGCCTGCTTACCTGCTATGTTTCTTGTGGGAACTTACTAAGCCCCGTGCTCTACCGACTGAGCTAGCCTGAACACGTTACACTGTTCGAACGTGGATTCGATATCGCACAACGCTCGGATGAGCCAAAATCCACCAGAGCAACGGTCGTCGACATTTATGGAGGTGGTTTACCCCCTCTATTAAGTTGGACGCCGTCCCGTCTGCCGTGGCTCATGACTCGTGAGTGCTGGCTCAGAGTTACACCAATCCGTTGTCGCTGACGATATATCGCGTATACCGACTATCGTGCTGGTAATAAATTACCATAGTTCGCGGCCGCCGTCAGGGGCGTCATTTAGGGGGGTGGGGTGCAGGCCGTAGTGTGTACATTTGCGCCAACTTTTTTTAGAACGCCTTCTTTGGCCTGCCAACAACAACCTAACCTGACCTAGGATATTTTATTTTATTTTAATATTGCTTTTATTTCTAATAATAATAGTGAAAAACATTGTTTAATATGCATAGGTACATAATATGTACCTACCTATTTCCCTAAAATTATTGGTGATTTTTTGGTTTAAGTATGAACTACTTATAATTTGAGGGACTTTTTATTAAATGCTCATGACTTAGGTATATGCATAACTTTTAACTACAAATAAATTGTGGTATTTAAATGCTTATAACAATAAATTATTCCTTTGTATCGTTAATATTTTTAAATAACTACAATAAAAACTCATGGGGAACCTAATGGAAAATGTTTTTAAACTTTTTGATAGAACAAATCATTTTTATCGACAATTTAAAAAAAAAAATAAAATTAATTAGACAAGACTGTCTAACCAAAGTTATCTACAAAACAGTTTTTTTAATAATACAATTTTCATTTTAACAAACTTTCATTTTGCTTCTCGATTATTTTAAATAGTAGGTAGGTATCGAACATTTTCAAGTTAAACCACCATCGAAGTTGATGATCAAAGCCGGTGGTTTTACAATAGTGTTTATTTTTTTTTTTATTATGTATACAAAGTGCCAATATATTTTTAATATATTTCAACTGCTATTGTAGCAATATATCTAAAGCGTTGTATTATATTTTCACGCTGTTTGCCCCAAAATACAATTTTATTGACATGTATAAAAAAAAAAAAATTGGAATCTGAAAATGTTTGGAAACACCTCAAAACAAGTCAAAATATTTTAAAAAATGTATGGTGTAAAGAAAATTCTAATATAAACATTAAACATTCAGTGAACATTTTATATTGTATCTGGTCATTTGTTTTAGAGTTATACCAAAAACAAAAATCAAATTTGTTGAAAACCAATTTCGCCTAAAAATTCCAGTTTTTCCTTAATTTGTTTTGTTTTTTCTGGTGTTTTTGAAAACTAATAGGAAATTTTACCTTTCACCCCCCAACCCCAGAGTACCAACTATGTTCACTTTCCTATTAGTAAATATGGCGTTGACAGACACAAATATAAATTTAAAATTTAAAAAAAAACACACATCATTTAAGAACAAAACATTCAACTCATAATCTAAAATGAACAAATAATTAAACAATAAATGTTTTAAATTAAAAATTGGTTGTACCAGTTATATCATGGTTATCATACCTAATTATATAGCGTTTGCTGTAATTTCTAGAGCTCAGTATGGTAATTATCTAATCGTAATAATATAATAAACAATACTGAATACTACAATCGTCTTGGATACAAGAAACGATTCATCCCATGACAGGAAAATTTACCATTTCCAATTTGAGATTTTTGGGGGTGGAAATTAAGCCCTTAAACATGAGTTATAGACGCGTTGGCTCATGTGTCTACTATAAAATTATATGCTACATTGTTAATTTTACCAACTACTCCACAAAGTCTTTGACAGGGTTTGAATGCAACCGGAAGCGAAGTTGGAGTAGTTAAAAGCTTTTATATAGTTACTGTTTTATTGGATTGCCATCAATTTGTTGTTGTTCCGATGTTTTTCAGCCCAATTTTTAAATTTTTGAATTCGTTTTGAATTACATGGTCAGTGATCACTCATACCTGGTATTTTATTTTCATTGATATACGTAAGGGAGACTTGGGTAAGATTGACGAATCTAAAGTTCAATGTATTATTAAAATAAAACAAGTTTATTTAAATATCTAAATTTTACACACGTAGAAAAAGGAACTTTTGAAGACTGTTTTAAAATAAAAGTTAAACTTAATTATTTTTTTAAACAGGTTAAAAAAATAATTTAAAATATAATTGGGATTTCGTCATATTAACCATATGATGAGATAAGTTGACATTTTCCGGGTTAATTTGACGTTACATAATTTCTATTATAATTTAATGAGTAAATAATATACATTTTATAAATTTCAGTGAACTTATTTGAAAAATAAAAATTCAAATAGTCTTATAAAATAAAACTGTAACCGTAAGTCACAAAATAAAATTGTAACTTTCAGTATTAAGTTGTTGTTTTCGTAGATATGTAAAATATGGCCTCATGGTCATTGATTCTAGCTCAATTAAAATAATTGGACTATAATTATTTATACATTGTATGTGATCAAACTTAAACATCTCGCGTTTCAAAATGTCTAATATATTAGATTATCATTTTATATATTGTGTAAGATCGAACCATTAATTATACGTTTAGCATATTCTAGCTAATCGTGGTTATCGTGATATAATATAATATAATATAATATAATATAATATAATATAATATAAATGAAGTCATAGAGACGTGGCTCAAAACACAAACAATATGCCTATGTCTTACAAGTAATAATAGCTATGCTGCTTGGTATTTAACCAACAAATTGCTTCACAAGGCTTATTCAACTCCTTGACAATCTGACCAAGTTGTGAAGGGTCGTTGGAGTGGTGAAAGGGGGTTGTACTGGTTTGCATACTGAACAGGATGGTGATCATGGGTCTAGGTGATTAACCAGTTAGATGGTTATGAGTTGTTGATGTGATGGAGAGTGCTTAGCGGCTAGTGGTTATCAAGTAGTATCACTTGAATCAACGTACTTATTTATATATAAAAAGTATAATAAAGGTACCTATTATAAATACATACCTAATGTTATAAATATATATAGATGCTATAGGTAAGCGATACGCGTGTGTAAAATAACTGTTATTATAAAAGGGGCCGCCGCCGCGGTGTATTTTATATATTTGAGATCAAATAGGTTAGACTTTGACGCCTGTGAAATTGGCAGTGTAAAAAAGTTATTTTATTATATTTAATGTTTACACTTCGGGAGATGATATTTTCATTGTGTGCCCGCCGCCCATGCGTGTGTATTTATGTTTGCGTAACAATATAATATTATATTCACCTGCCCCAACGCCCAACGGCCCCCTCCGGTGACAACACGCGTCGGTGGCTGTCGTGTGTGTACTTGCAGCTCTACCGCATTAACATAATGTCTGCTTTGTTATATTTACAGAATCACAACACAATAATAAGCCTATAGTTTATATATGGCCGAATTAGGGGGGGGGGGGTTGCACTGGCTACAACTGCCCCAGGCTCTTTACTTCTCAATTTAAGCCGTAAGCTTTCCTTGCTCGGTGTCTGCGGGCTGATCGTTCACGGTTCCGGTCGATGGCACCTTGTGCCCTCGACGGGATAGTTGAGAGTACCTTTAACTCGGTAGCCGAGGCTTGTCGGCACATTACGTCCAACTCATGACGCTTACTGAGATAAGTAGCTCGGGAAATAGGGGTAGCCTTGGGAGTCTCCTTTACAAGGCGGGCGCCCGCCCCCGAAAAGTCACATTTTCAGGGGTGTCGGGTGAGGTAGGCTTCGAGCGTTTTCGCTAGTAACGTCAATAATAATAATATTGTAGTCTGCGGGTCGTGCGAGCAGGGGCATCTTTAGGTCAATTCCATGGAAGGGGAGAGACCAAAAATGTTTAGTCTTTAATACCGCTTAAAACAATTAACAAAATGTATAAAATGTATTTATCTATTATTCAGTGAAATTTGTATGTATCTACAGTTATTCGTTTTTGAATAACAGCAAAATAAGAAAATCGCTACCCGAGAAATCGAGTGAATATACAATGTTGTAAAAACTTCAAACGCTCATAAAAATTTAATTTTAATTTCCGGTAGCTTCGCGGCATCAAATTTTAACTAATTAAATAGGGACCTAAGTAGGCACTCCGGCACTAGAGATGATCACTTATTAGTTATTACCTATCTAATAATTTTCAAATACCTACCTAGATACTCACAAACTTAATTATTTAGTGTGTGTTGACGCTGAGTCCGATCCTACTTTTGGTATTCGTGGTTATCGGACACGACTTGCGATGTGTTGAGGACGGGAAAAGGTTACCCAAAGTTATATGTAGCTTTATATAAATAAGGAATGGTACAAAATGGTACTGAACATAGGTGGTGGCATATAATAATAAGCAATACCACAATAGTATAAATAATAATTAATAGGTGGGCGTCCAAATGATTTACATAATAGCAATGAATAATATAAGCAAATAAAACAGTGTTATACAATATACAATACGTCAGCGTTTCACAAACCATGGGTCGCGACCCAATCGTAGGTAGGAAAATTTTTTTGATGGGTTGCGGCTACGATTCGGATTATCCGATTATGTTTATTTTAGCCTAAATTGATACCTCTATATTGTATACCTAATAATAATGTGAAGTCCAACTAGTATTGTAGAATGTATAATATAAATATTTTCGTATCATACAACATAATATAGCTATTAGCTATATAGTACACAAGTTTTTATATTGTATGTTCTAAAAGTCTAAACAGATAAATAGATAATATGTACAAACTTTTGAATAGTTACAAATGTTTTAAGAATAATGTCAAATATTTTTTATGTACCTACTTTATGTAAGAAAATGTTTAATCACAGACCTTCAACAACTATATTCATAATGAATAATGATGTACAAAAATGATATATTTCTTTATGACTTTAATACTGCATACCTTTGTGAATGAGTAATGTTGTTTCTTTTACTTACCTACATTTCATAAATATAAACTAAAGTAATTGTGTTTAGTAATGAAAGTATGTTATAAAAGTATTTCCATAAATTAAAAATTTTTAAAAAGTATATTTCATAAATTTTTTGATGTACCTAGCTCTTTTAAGCAGGGCTTGAAACCTTTATTTGATAACGATTTTGAATACCAGTAAAAACCGTTAAAAACTGTTGAAAACCGAAGTTGATATCGAACCCGAAAACAAAATCGAAAAAAACCAATACCGGTACCTAATCAAAACCAACAACGAAATCAGAAAAAATAAATGCTGATATCTGAAACCGAAAACGAAATCGGAAAAAAATTAATACTGATATCTGAAACCGAAATCGAAATCGGGAAATATATTTTCGGTTTCAAGCCCTGGTCATCATAATAATAATAATAACAATGTAGGACTTGAAACCAATATTGGATACCGATTTTGAATACCAGTTTAAACCGTTCAAAACCGAAAACAAAATCGAAAAAAAACAATACTGGTATCAAAATCGAAATTGAAATCTATCGGCTGGTCGATACTGTGTATTATATCAACAAAAATGACTTCACAGGAAAAACTCTCACGTCCTGTAAAATAGTTGGATTGTGTTAATTTTTTTTTTATTATTTAAATAAGAGAACATTTTTAAACGCTGAATTTTTATTTTACTTTAAAGTTTAAGCAGTGGTAAAAAATACGTTTGAAAAAAAACAAATATATTATAATATACAAATGTATATCTAGGAATAAGCTTCTAAACTATGCTCTTTAGTAATCATTTTTTCGATTTAAAATCAGACGTGCCCGAAATAAATTCAAATGTAAAGCAATTATTTCACTGGATTTTTGAAAAAGTTTAAGGTCTTTTAAAATTTAAAATTTAAAATCGACTTTCGAATAAGCCTAGACATTTTGTCAAAAAGTTCATACATGTATAAAAATTTAAAATCAGACATTCTGAATAATGTGTAATTTACCACCGCTTATTGGTCTATAAATACACGTGCTGCGATCCTCTTAATAAATAATTTATAAAATAATTGTAATTGTAATTATTACAAAGTCCCAAAGGATTTTTCGTTTTTAAAAAATTCAATTATTTTTATTTCTGAAGCACTGCTGGTAAACAGAAAAATGTTCCACTCGTGATGGAATACAATGTTTAAAGTTTGTCAAACTACTAAATCACTCAATAAAAATATAAATATTTCATTTAAA
>NC_042493.1:96547969-96548857 GCF_005508785.2 Acyrthosiphon pisum
TTGGCTGCGTTGTTCTTGAGTTTCAACTTATGCGACCTTGGGAAACACCAATTTGAATACACTATATGAAATAATAATATAATATGTTATTAATTTGTTATGAAGACAATGTAATAAATATTTTTAACAGTCCTCACATTAACTGCTTTAATTCGCATTCTAATTAGGTTGAGGGCAATACCCTTTTGGCCCATAAATTGCACATTTGACTATTTAACAACTTATGACAAATTCTATATATAATATACGTGATATATGATGATAATTATTGTAGATGACCTAGTCCGCTTAAAATACTCGAAGACGCTTTGTATTATGACATGACGTACATAAAATTTCTAAAGAGCATTCGTTAGCTGCTCAAGGGCCATGTGTCATATATGTATATATGTCATGATTTTAGTTGTCCCATAATATTGTTTTATACCGTGTGTCCACCGAAACAGAACAGGTATACTTACACTATATCATACATAACCTTTAAACGTGTTTTAATTCTGTATTTTCTTATATTTTATATATTTTATATATTTTATATTATTTTAAATTTTATATAATAAGTCTATTATTAGTATAGAACCTAAACATCTTACAAGTTACAAAGCAAGTCGCAGCCTGCAAGCGTCTATGAATAGAGCCATGGTTTGGCCATCCGTAATATATAATATAGGTTATTTTGGTTTTTATTCATTTTACAATTATTTAATTTATGAAAATTGAAACACAGGAACTTTTCTTGTGCCACTACTACCATTTATTTAAATACATATACACATTTATAATTACCGGAACAACTGAATCACATTTTTCCGGTTCAATATATTTATATAATTATTTCCGGCAGTATTTAGGTGTTACAGATCAAGGATGTCAATCGTTTTAAATATG
>NC_042493.1:96549808-96550537 GCF_005508785.2 Acyrthosiphon pisum
AAGGGCTAGATTATCTAGATAGACATTGAAGAAACTTAAGCGATCAACAAAAACTCAAAATTCAAAAAGATTCAACTGAAGACAGAATTGATATTAAAGAATTACTTACACAGAGCAGTTCAAGTGATTCAAGTCCAGAAACAACTAATAACGCCAGTAATAGACTCAAAACAATTAATAACGACCTTCTAAATATATCCAAAAATTTAGAAAATAACGCAAACAAATTTATAAATCAAGCAGATAAATTTTTAAACTCTGGTAGTAATTTATATCATAACGATTTAGTACAAGCCACTAGTAATAGTTATAATAATTTAATAAACTTGGATCTTAACGAATCAAAAAAAGTAGAACACATATACGAAGATATCGAAAATCCAATAAAAACAGAATCAAACTTAAATACCATCTTCTTTGGCAACTCAAGAATTGTAATAGAAAATACACCTGAAAAATTAAATAAATTAGAAAATAAAAATCCAAAACACAAAATGGAAAAAATGATAATCAAACCGGATAGTTTTTCCGGACAAGGCTACATCAAAACATTCTTCAGACAATATGAAAAAGCAGCACAGATCAACAATTGGGACGAAAATGAAAAAATTAAGTTTTTATCAATATTTTTGAAAGATACTGCCAATATATTTTTACAAAATTTGGAAAACAAAAAAGGAGACTGGTCATGGGAAAATCTTAAATACGAGGTCATAAATGAAAATCAAC
>NC_042493.1:96550587-96551951 GCF_005508785.2 Acyrthosiphon pisum
TTTAAATATAATAAAAGTGTTTCCGACCAAAACCCGAGTTGAGTTTTATTTTCTAAGTTGTCTTTGTCCTTACCTTTGAATATTGGAACAGTGCTCAGACCCACACACCTATAGTCAATGAGGTTTATTGCAAACTGAACAGTGCTCTGGTTGTGGCGTCCTAATAGTCATTCCAAATTAGGGAACGGACGTAAGATCGACAAAACGCGTACCATCGTACCTCAAAAGCTAACAGTGCATTAATCTGAATTTATTCTAGAGATAGTCATTAGCTTAGAGTGTACGGAGGTAAGGCATATAGTTGGTTCATCGTGTATTATCCAATACGGGTGATACAACAAAGTGGCGCCCAACGGGGTTCTTATTCACGGTCGGAGAATTTTTTTTTGTTTTTTGTGCGTGTTCCCTGGTACCTCAACCTTGGCACGTTTAATTTTTTCGAAGTGTTTTCGTACGAGAAGTACGACAGTTTTTCGTGTGGTCTGGGAGAGATTCCCCAGGATCAACTTTTTGTACAAGTGAAGTACAACAATTGTGTATGTTTCGGGTAGTAAAATCAAGAACAAGTTTAGTGTTTTTTTATTACCTGTTAAAATAAAATAATACTTTTTGTGTGTTTTGGGTGCAGTAAAAACCCAGAACGCAATTTTGTGCGTGTGTATACGAGTGAGTAACACATACGCGTTCGATTTTTGTCTTACGACAAGACAACGTTTATACCGCGTGAGTACGGTTATTTTGCTTACCGTGCGTCTATACATATACACCAAGGTAAGCAACGTTTTGTAACATACTTATATATTAATATTAGGATTGTAGAGTAGTTTTTATTTAAAAAAAAAAAAATAATAATAATAATAAAACAATTTAAATAGGTAGAATTTTAGTTTAATAATTTTCGAAATTTTTATATCAATAACCGCAAAAATATTTCAATTTAAGTTCTAAACAAGTAGATTAAGTTTTTATTTTATATAAAGAAACTATTTAAATAGGATTTTTTTTTATTATTTTAATTTTAGTTCAATAAGTATTTCCTTTTCAAGATTTTATTCAATTTTAAATAACCGCAAAAATATTTTACCTTAAGTTTTAAACTATTCAAAAATGAATTATTTAATGTTAAGCATAAATTAATATAAGTACATTTTATTATGATATGAATGACGAACACCTTATAGCTTTGGGAAAAAAAATACTAAATTAACCGATATTTATATACAAAAGAAACCAGAACTTATTGAATTATGCAAATCTAAACAATTAAAAAGTGTAGGAACCGTAGATACCTAAGGCTAGATATCTAGATAGACATTGAAGAAACTTTTAGCGATCAACAAAACTCAAATTCAAAGATTCACTGA
>NC_042493.1:96560185-96563429 GCF_005508785.2 Acyrthosiphon pisum
CTCGGTCATGCGAGCACGGTTAGGTTAGGAGCTCTATCGGAGCCATCTCGGACATGTGAACACCGTGTGTTCAACCGTGTCGTCTGGGTCCATGCAATAGTAGCAATAACTGTCGACGGCCCGATCCTTATCGTGCAGATAGCTCCTGAAGCACCCGTGCCCAGACAGAACCTGAGTCAGGTGATACGTCAGACTTAGAGGTGGCTTGGACAGCCAGCGACCCACGTCAGGGAGAAGTCTGTGTGTCCATCTGGCGTTTGGCGAACGGTCCCATCTTGCCTGCCACGCTGTGATGCTGATGGATCTTTCCTGTTTCTTTATGCCACTTTTGGGCGTAATCTCATCCTGATCGTCGAGGCGCCGGCGCATCCTGGCCCTCTCGTTGGCTACGATATCGGCTGGAACCATGGACGCGAGCAGAGAAGACCCGTCAGCAGAGACGGTGCAGTATGCTCGTATGGTGCGGATCGCGACGGTTCGCTGAGCCCTCGCCATCTCATTTCGGTTCTTCGCCGTTTTAGTGCCTTGGGTGGCCCAGGTTGAAGCAGCGTACAGCATTTTGCTGTTGGCGACTGTTCCCAAGAGAGCTCTCTTGCACTGCGACGGTCCTCCGACGTTAGGCATCAGTCTCGCTATGGCGAGCGCTGATTTGAATGCTTTCGACGACGCCTGTTGGACGTGCTTGGTGAACAATAGACGAGTGTCGAGCTCAACGCCGAGGTATCGCATGGACTGTTTGACCGGGATCGCATGACCTTCGACGATGAGCTCAGGGTCGTTGTACACATTTTTTCTGGTGAGAACTATTGCTTCGGTTTTGGCCGGAGCTAGTTGGAGGCCATTAATGTTCATCCAATCGGCCACCGCCTCGAGGACGGGGTTCATGAGCGTCGAGGCAGACTCACCGTTCCGCGAGATGCCTAGGACGCAAACGTCGTCCGTGAACGCCACTAGTTGTACGCCCTGAGGCATTTTCAACTCAAGAAGCTCGTCGTAGAAGATTTTCCACAGTGCTGGTCCGAGGACCGAGCCCTGGGGAATGCCGCACGTGGTGCTTCGCCGGAGGAGCGTCCGGCCTACCAGTATGGACCGGTCTTGGAGATAGGACCTGATGAGCCGAATGAGGTACGAAGGGACCTTTTTTTCGCAGAGTGCGGCGTCTATCCTTCTCCATGGCGCAGTGTTGAAGGCGTTCCTGACGTCTAAAGAGACGGTCACGCACAGGTCCCGATTTCGTTGACCGGCCGCGTCGAAAGCCGTACTGGTTTGACGATCGGAGATCTGTTCTGTCGAGGTGCTCGTCAGAACCTCGTTCGGAATGCCATCAGGTCCGGTTGCCTTACCGGGTGGGAGCCTATTGGAAGCCTCGTGCAGTTCGGTCGTCGTGAATTCCGGTGCTGGCAGTTCTTCGTCGGCATCTGGGAGAGACTCATGCGACCAGTCCGCCGCCGGTGGGTTGGGGAACAGGTGATCTGCGATCTCTGTCTCCATGCCTCTGGCTTCGATTCCCGGACGATGCCGGCCTATGCGTTTGGTCACGACCCTGTACGGGAGTCCCCATGGGTCGGAGTCCACGGCTGCACACAGGTCGGACCAGCTTTTGGCCTGTGAGACTCTAATCATTTTTTTAAGTTCCTTCCTCTTCGCCTTGGAGGCGAGCCGGAAGAGTTCCAACTGTCCGGGTGGGTCATGCCTGCGACCGGCCCTCTGGTATTTTCTGAGCGCTTTTTCATAATCTTCGCGGAGTAGCTTTATATCTTGGTTCCACCAGTGGACGTGTCTTCTGCCAGCCGGGGGAGCTGCCCTTGGTGGCATACATGAGCCGCAGGCAGATGCGAGGTAGTTAACTAGTGAATCGGCGGCTTCGTTGGCCGAGATGGTTACGTCATTTGGAGGCAGGGGTTCTTCGGCCAGGTGTGACACCAGTGCTTCGACGTCAAGGCGTCTGTAGGACCATCCCCTGAGATGTTATGGAGGTTCTTCGATTGCAGTGTTACTGTCCAGACAGTAGCCTATGTAGCGGTGGTCACTAACCGACTCAACTTCGTCCAACACCTTCCAGCCTCGAATAACGGAGGGTGGTCGGGTGTGCGGTAGAAGGTGACATCTATGATGGTCTCAGAGTTTACTCTTCTGTAGGTAGGAGTGGTGCCCGAGTTGGTGACGAGGAGGTCCAAGCTTGCTGCCAGATCAGCCAGTTGGTCACCTCTTGGATCGTTCCGCGCCGAGCCCCACTCTTGTGACCAGGCGTTGAAATCGCCTCCTAGAATGAGGGTACAACTTGGATCGGCGGACCGGGCCGACTGCTCGACATCGCCGAGGAAGGTTGAGAAATTAGCGTCCGAGTCGTTTCTCGAGATGTAGCAGCTGTAGATCCTTACGCCTCTCGTCTGCATCCAGGCGAATCCGCGGCCCGACCCGGAGGTTTCTGCTACGAAGTCGGCCATGGGTGTCAGGACGACTGCGCAGGTGCCATCCGTGCTGACTACCCATCTGTCGTCGCGAGCCGGACTCCAGTTTTGCTCGGAGAACAGAAGGACCTGGGCGCCGATTTCAGCAGCGGTCTGTGATGCCAGGCTCTGAGCCGTGGAGCTCCGTTGAAGGTTTATCTGCGGGAAGTTGATATTCATCTTGGAGCGGAGGAGTGTATCTCAGAGATAGCTTTCATTCGGGCCCCACATGCCCCTGATCCAGGCTTATGTGGTACACGTGGTGATTTCATGCGGTCGCACGCCACGCAGTGATCTTCGGTCTCCGTGCAGGTGGCCTGGGTGTGACCGGTGAAGCCACATCTCCTGCAGGCGGTCGAGAGGTCTGGGCCAGTGCACTGGCGTGTCGAATGGCCGAAGCCGTGACACCTGTAACACCTAGCGGGCTCAGGTCTGCGCGGGCGGACGCGGCACTGCGTCCAGCCGACGTGGATGGATGTCAGGGTTCTGCTAATAGAGATTGGGACAGTGGCGGTGGCCATTTGGCGGCTTTCCCGAGTGGCCCATAGACCGGTGATCTTGATTTCCTCCGCAGAAGGGAGGTCTTCGTCGCGTATGGTCTTGCGGATCGCGTCCAGGACTTCCTCCTTAGTAGTCACCTCATCGAGGTCCGTGATCTCCACTTCGGCGGTGTGTCGGAGCCTGGTGACTACTGGATCCAGCCATCTTCTCGACCAGTTTGCCGCGGATGACTGAGTGGCCGCTTAGCCCCTTTGGTCAGTTCCACCAGAGGTCGCCATTTAACGTCTTCCTAA
>NC_042493.1:96563673-96572463 GCF_005508785.2 Acyrthosiphon pisum
TCTGTCTGATGCTTTTCTAGCGGTTTTGTTGGCTCTGCTGGCGGTGCAGCCTCCGCCTGTGTAGGGGGTTTACCTTTGGAGGTCCTGTTTTCCAGTTTTGCTTTGGGGGGCTTTTTTCCTTTGCCCTTACCCTTGATTGCTGGTGGGTTGTTTTTTGCGGTTTTGGAGGATGTCGCTATCCTTGGTGGTTGAGCTGCGGGGTGCGTGTCAATCTTGATGTTCGTCGGTAGGATGGAGGAGCATGTGCTGGTGGTGGCGTCTCTTTTCTTTTGTTGCAGGCTGGTGGCTGTGTCGTCTCGCTCCGTGATGACGTGCTGCAAGGCCTTGCACACCTGTTCAAGGGCCTTCGCCACTTTGGACATGCACGGACCGATGTGTTTTTCGTTGAAGAACACGTCGGTGAGACCTTGGACCAATTGGCAAGCGTATTCGGTTGCCTTTGCTGCAGTGCATAGTGCGCCAGCGGTGTCTGTGGTGGTTGGCACTTTTGGCACTCTTTTCACTTTTGTCTTTTTAAGGATTTTCGTCTTCTCAGTGACGTTCGGTGTAGGAGAGCTTTGTTGCTTCCTTTTGAACTGCGGATTTTTTTTCGGGTCGTGATCCATGTCCCATTCGGAATCGGTGTCGTTTGTGCACGACATAGCTTTCCTAACCTGGATAGTGAATCGCGGAGGGAGAAAAAAAAAAAAAAAAAAAAAAAAAGGGAGGGATTTTGGGGGGGATTTGGTTTTTTTCCGTTTGGGTGGGCCTCTTCCGGGAGGAGCCGGTGGGCATTGAGCCCGAGCCCTGTGGTCGAGGGACCTTTTACGGAGGAGTTACGGTCGTTTTTGCAAACGGGGTGAGGGGAAAACTTTCGTGTGTGGGTGTGGGTCAAAATGTCTAACCAAACACGTGGTTGTTTTCCGCAGCGCTCTCGGAGCGCTGGTTGCCGCTCACCGGCGTTTATCGTTTTTGGATTTTCCCTGGGGGACTGTTGACGTTTGGGTCGCGAGTTGTTTGCGTCGCGTTGTCGTTGGTGCGGATGTCACGGATTTTTAGACCGACCCGATGGCGGTGGCAAAATCCGTTATTTCGGTTTTCGGATCCGCGTGATAGTAAGGGCGGCCGTGCTAATCTTATGGGGTAACTTAATAGTTCACTCACCTGGGCCTTGGCTAGGTAACACCTAAACTGTTTAAGGTGGTATACGGGTGATAAACTAATAATTTACGGCAGTTACACGGCAAATGATAACAGCAAAGTGCTTGTGTTACTAGAAGAAAATGCAGTGAAAACTTTTTGAAATGTTTTCCATTAACTTAAATTAACTCAGTTAAAAATTATCATAAACTTGCCCAGACTAGAATTAGAGAGATAAGAGCCACGTAGCACTACAATATAATGAAAAATAATAAGTCATACCAACCTATTTTTGTTATAGAAGCTAAACATTTTACAAGTTACAAAGCAAGTCGCAGCTCGCAAGTGTCTATGAATAGAGCCATGGTGTTGCCACCCATGATATATAACAGGGGTGGTCAGCGAGAAGAGACTCGCGAGCCACCAAATATATTAATAACAATTGAAGAGCCAAGATGTAAAAAATATGACCTTTTTTTTTTTTACATCTTGGCTCTTACGTTAATCTAATATTACGTTAAGATCGCGAGATGCGGTTTGGCCACCCCTGATATATAATATAGATTATTTTGCTTTTTTATTCATTTTACAATTATTTCATTCGTGAAAATTGAATCACAGGAACTTTTTTTGTGCTGTCAAAACCATTTATTTAAATATATGGATAATTTTATAATAACTGAACAACTTAATCACATTTTTCCGGTTCAATATATTTCTATAATTATTTTCGGCAATATTTAGAAGTAACCTATCCAGGATGTCTATCTTTCTAAGCATATCAATTTATTTTAGAACGCATGACAGTTAGTGACCTATTTATTCTTATTGTTGAAAACGTATGAAAATCTCTATAATTGTTAAAATCATAGGCAAAATGTTAATCATAACGTTCGCACTTATTTTATTATTCTCATCGTCTCAATCCGATAACTTTTTTAGGCCAAACTTGCTTCTAGTAAATTAAGAATTAGCCTAATATTTATACATAATATCTTCATATTCCTTGGAAACAGGGTAGATATACTTACACTTTATCACACATTACCCTTTAAACGTGTTTTAATTCTGTTTTTTTTTATATTTTATACACTCAATGACATTATCAAATTGATGCACATGGATATATTTTAGTTCACCAAACGATATTCTACTTGTAATAAAATGAATAATTATATATACAAATGTAATTATGAAGAAATCTCAAATCTCAAATATTTAAATCAATGATAATAATAAAATCAATTATTATGTTATTGAATCAAGCAGATTGTTTTTTATAACTAATCAATAGTCATTGGCAAATTTGGCATAAAAAGTTTGTTGGATTGAGATGATAATAAAAATAAAATAATTCCTAACGTTTTGATTATAATTTTGCAATGATTTCGGCAATTATAGAGTGTTTCAGACGATTTCTACAGTAAGAAGAAATAACAGACATGTGTTATAAAATATATTGATGAATCTAGGTGGATTGACATCCTTGATCTGTAACCTCTAAATATTGCCATAAATCATTATGTATAAATATTAATTTAACACAGATAAATATGATAAAGTCGTCCCAGAAATTATAAATTCACAAATCAAATCGTTAATGAAAAACAAATTAATAAAAACAAAATTAATATCTATTTTTACCTTCACTTGGTTAAAATTTAATATATCAATATTGAGTGTGATTAAAATACATGAACTGTAACCTCCAAAAGTGTATGAAACTACGATTTGTTAAAAAAACATTTGATGGGATTATTAGGAACAACACGAATATTCAATAATTGTATAGTTTTGTTGATAATATATTATGATCTACAGAATCAAAGGCTTTTTTAACATCAAGAAAAATACCAATTACAAAATCGCCCTATTATACATATTACTTTTTACGGTAGCTAGCTTACGACAACTACGAAGTAGAGGTAGGTATTTAGTACCTAACGGATAGTTAATTACATATATCATTTCTTTTTTACCGATTAGTTAAAATTTTGAAATGTATTATTATAATTTTTATATTTCCCATACTCAATGTAATTTATTGTAAGCTCATTTCCGTATATTTTTAGAGGTTACTATTCAATCATGTAATTTCCTCTAAACGTATACAAAGATTAGGCCTGAGAATTCTAATATTATTACATGTAACAGTGGTGACCAGAGATAAGATTCGCGTAGCGCTTCGAAAAAACGTTGGCCAAAAAAAGGAATAACCTTATGTTTTAAATTCTTAAAACTTATCGCCTCAATGGCTTATTAGTTAATACATGTACTGAGATGGTACTTTTTGTGCTCGAAGATTGGAAAATTTCACTTTCAAAAATATCAAGTATTACAACTGATAATGGTACTAACATGATTAAAGCTGTACAACTACCAGCTACCATGTAGCTCTTCGTGATGTTTTATATGAAATTAGATCAAATTCTAAGACTCTACTACTGCTTCCAAATAATGAGGAACTTGAAATTTTAAATTTAATATATAAAATTTTAAAGCCTCTTCAACAACTTGGTGAACATATGTCAGCTGAAAAGGTAGTAACTGCTTCAGGACTTTGGCCTGTATATTCTCGCTTGGAAAATAATTTACTACGTTCGGATTCCACTTCATTCACTTGTAGGTTAAGTCAAGTAACTCAAGAAGCTGAATGTCGTGTAGACCTTTTTTCTGAAGAAACAAAATGTGACATCTCGACTATTGATTTTAGTGCTAGAAGTTCTAGTTTTGAGACTGTGGAAATTAGTGAAGAAGAAACTCAAAATAATTTACATTCGGTATCAACAGTATTAGAACATATTAGTTTTCATATTAAAAAAGAAATTCTTATTCCACTTACAAAGCGATACAACTACTCCTCTCAAAAATTAAAGTTACAAGCTATGACTATGTTGGATCCTAGATATAAATCCAGATTTATTGATTCTCAGCAATATGTTGTAAATCATATAAAATTAGAAATGGACACTATTGGACACCAATAATGTAAAAAAACTGAAGTTAAAAAAAAAAAGGTAAACTTAAATTCTTATAAAAATGTAAATACTTATTTATGTATAGGTTATGGGTAATGTCAACATTTGGATAATGTCGATATTAGTGATATGTTTTTATTTTATGCATTCATATTCACTTATTATATTATACCTATATGATATAAAATATTATATTCTTTTTTATAGGTTTGGCAGCATTTCTGTTAACGGAAGTTTCAGCAGTCAACGGCAGCCCACATCTTGATCTAAACTTACTTAAGAGTTGTATAATGCACAGAAACGTCTGTAGTGTGATATCTCGTAGGTAAAAAAAATGATATTGATAAATGTATTAAATAGATCGTCCAATATATTATAGAATAAGTCCTGGTTCATAATCAATGAATGACATAACCTAACCTTTCGATGATACTCTTGCAGTAAATACAAAGTATAGGTATAATTATTAATTCAAGAACTGCATAATACACAGAAACTTTTGTATTGTGATATCTCGCAGGTAAAAAAATTGGTATTGATAAATGTATTAAATAGATTCTCCAAATATATAATAGAATAAGTCAACGAATGACCGAAAATATCAAACTGATTAATTTTATTTTTCTGTCCAAGTTCATTATAATTATAAAATAGAAGTTTCACTATAATTCTATACCTAATAGTACTTCGTATGTACCTACCATAATTACAGAAACCTAGCTACTTCATTGGTTAGACCATACGGAGACAAGGACTGCACATTATAATTTCATTAAAATTTCGTTTAATGGCGCATAAAACTAATTTGTATCCGTAATTAACTGAAAATAATTACGTGGATCTAAAAACATTCTTTTATTTATTTTCCTCGTTATTTATACATTATAATATTAATCATAATTATGATTATATTTGTCACGAAATAAAAGTCAGAAGTAGCAAAGTATTGGTGAACATAACAATTATATTATTATAGTTATGATCTGTTTGTGGTTCATTTTAATTTTTACACGAATTGTAAATGTGTGTAGTCATCTTAAGTAAAGTAATATAGTATTTATTTTTAGGTCGATGGTAACCTTGCATCTTGGGGCTCAACTGGCGGATGGGTGCCAAATGCATATATTCTCAAGACAAAAAACGCATGCAGTACTGTAAAACATCTCGTTGGAAATGCATTTCTTAACTTTTTAGAGGGTTTCAACATTCCAACTAATAAATGTCCATGGCCAGTGGTAATGTATAAAACCATTAAAACAGTTTTATAATTTATAATTTTTTATATGTTTATTTTATTTCAGTAAAATTCGATTATAATACAATAATAACAATTTTAACCCGTCGTTGGTGACGTTAATATATTCATATCATTAGTGACGTGTTAGCGTTTCGCACACATTTAATTATTTTTGGAAGGGTGAAATTTGGAAAAGTGGACTGACTAATCTATAAGTAGAAATTACAACGAATCTAAATCAGTTTTAAAAACTATTATCGCATTACTAGGTCGATCAGTATGGTGGAAGAAATATTGGTATGTTTTGGCTAAAATAACTGGCCACCGTCGGACCACCGATCCCCGGCGAGCAAATACTGATAACCGTTGACATTTGATGGTAATAAGACGGAAAGTTTATATATAGATTAGTTATTTTCCACGTATTTATTTCCATAAGTAACTTGTATGAGCATACTAAAAATATCGATATAAGCAAAATAATTTGAAGCCAATGGTTCCCAAAATAACAGTTATGTGAGCGTAATGCTCATAGCGTCACCAACGACGGGATAATATTAGAGCTGATACGTTAGTATACTGAGTTATTCTATAGATAAATATACAATAGTAATAATATAATAATTTGTATTAATTTATACAATATTAACACCAATGTTTCCTTAAATATTTACATTTATAAATAAGCAATTTGATTGATAGGTACATAATATATTTGAATCAAGGTCATTAACTATTTTTTTCATTTATATGAGTTTTATTTATTATATAATAGGTTTTATTAGACCGATTTTCACATAAACGTTGTATTAGAATCTTTACATCATTTCCCAAATTGTTGAACATAGTGAGGTAATATGTAATAAGGAGCACATCATAAACTAGTTAACTTTACGCTCTGTAATTTTACATACGTCCCTGTCTATATTCTATCTATATTTTCTTTATAATTGTGTATGTGCCAAAATCTTATGAGAATTTGTTTAATGTACAATTTATAGATATATTGTATGTTTGTGTACCTAAATAACTAGAATGGTGGGTACGCCGACGGAAGACAGTAAGATATTTTTATTATAGTTTTTTGGGTAATATGTAATGTATTTATGTTTGTTTTATTTTTGCCTCCCCAGCATGTTTAACCGTATGCGAAAATTGAATAAAATAATGAAACATATACTCGTATTAAAACTATTTTATTTAGAAAACAATTTTTTTTAAATAGAGAATTTAAACTTCTCATATTCTTGTCAACATTCTGTATGTTTTTATTTGACAATTTCAGATCAAAATCTACCGTTATTATTAAATATTTAAATAATAATACCATAGTAAATGGTTTACAGTTGCAGCTATATATTTATGAATAATAAAGTTGTATCCATAGGGAAGCTGTAAGCGACTTGTGACTAATGGCATAAATATTGATTTATTTAGGTTTGTTAAGGGATAACACATATTATTCAATCCAATTATAGATATGCTGTAAGGCACCGTCAACACTTTGTTTTAAATATATATTATAATAATTACGCCGGTAATTAGTAAAAATAAATAAAGAATAATATAGGGCCTAGTGAGTTGCCTTGTGCGACTCCATTATCGTAGACATAACAATAATAGCTACTATAATGTAACGCTAGTGTATAATATAAGGGTCAATAAAATCTGAGTTAATTCCTATCATCTATAAGTCTTACGGTTGTGGAAGAAACTGTTCAGTTTATACCAATGGTATTTAGATTTGAAACTGATTTTCATATTATTCTGATTACCAAATGAAACAGATATGAGTCTGGATTTATAATATAGGTGTAAGTGTGTAACATAGTATTGAAAAACATATAATCAGTAAAATATTATTTTTTTGATGTTTACAATACTAACTAAACTAAATGCAATTAAACTTAATTTAATTATAATATAAAATTAACAATGTGATTACTTTTCTATCAAAGTATTAGGTGAGTTTGAGTACAATTAAATTATATACATTTTATGTACATTCTATTTTAATTAAGATTCTAACTTTTTTTCTTTGATAAATTTGTATTCAGGTGCGTAAAATGTTTCTAATATATAGAAATTCGTATAGACTAAAATTTTTAAAATTGTTGAGTCAATGGGAATAAAAAATAAATCCAAATTTAGCAATTGTACCAGCCGTTGGAGTATAGTTATTAAGGTCATCATTAAAAAAAATACTGCATTGACAAAGCTTTCTAACAGAATCAAACATCCAAATGTTGACCATGTTACAATCTTAACGTGTTACAATTTTACGCAGTCACTACTACCTACTGATGCATTTGTAACAATTGTGTTTTCTAAATGTTTTCAGGGCACATATATTACGCCAGGGATCGATAAGAAGAAACTTGAAGATATGAACTTTCCCAAAATATATTTTTATGGAAAATACAAATTTGTGGCTCGCTATAAAAATTTGAAAAATGAAGTAGTTAGCTGCGTTGTTATTGAGTTTCATCTTATGCGACCTTGGGAAACACCAATTTGATTACACTTTATGAAATAATAATATAATATGTTATTAATTTGTTATGAAGACAATGTAATAAATATTTTTAACAGTCCTCACATTAACTGCTTTAATTCGCATTATAAGGAGGTTGAGGGCAATATCCTTGTTGCCCATAAATTGTACATTTGACTTTTTAACCACTTATGACAAATTCTATATATAATATACGTGATATATGATGATAATTATTGTAGATGACCAAGTCCGCTGAAAATACTCGAATACGCTATGTATTATGACATGACGTACTAAAACACTCTAAATCGCCTTCGTTAACTGCTCAAAGACCATGTGTCATGTATAATGTATATATGTCATGATTTTTGACACTAGTTGTTCCATAATATTGTCATATACCGTGTGTCCGTGGAAATAGAGTAGGTATACTTTCACTATATCACACATTACCTTTTAAACGTGTTTTAATTCTATATTTTCTTATATTTTATACAACCAATGACATTATATAATTGATGCACATATTTATACTTCAATTCACCAAATGATATTCTCCCTGTAATAAGAGGAATAATTATATATACAAATGTAACTACGAAGAAATCTCAAATATAAACTATACACATCAATGATAATAAGAAAAAAACAATTATTATGTTTAATGAATTCAGCAGATTGTTAATTATTACTAATCAATAATCATTTGCAAATTTGGCATAAAAATGATTTTGGATTGAGACGATGATAAAAATAAAATAAGTACCGATGTTTTGATTATTATTGAGTGTTAAAGACGTTTTCAACAGCAAGAGCAAATAACAGACATGAGTTGTAAAATCTATATATATATAAATTAATGTATGTGGGTGTGTGTGGCCATATTACCATGGCAACCAGATACATATTATTTTGAGATTTCCGTCTGTGAATGTCTCCATATTACCATGGTAACCAAT
>NC_042493.1:96572513-96578181 GCF_005508785.2 Acyrthosiphon pisum
TTTAAAGTTTGGAATAGTTTGTTTTATTTCTATTGTTGATGTTGTTTGACAATTAAAGTGTTTATTGGGTTGCTTTATGTTTTATTAACACAGTGTTACTTTTAAAAACTCTTTCGGCCGTTGATGCATATATCTGTAACATCTTTTGATGGTTTTATCAAGTAACCTCTTGTTTTAATATCAATTAATGAGCAGTTATTATTTGCAGATAGAACTGCAGCACATTCATTGCATTGTATAATTTTCTTTATCTTTCTAACAATTGCCCCTGCAATATATTCTATTACGTCATGTGTTATATGGTTATTAATGTTATCCACAATACTGTCACAATAATCATTTTCCATTTCAGTGTCTTCTCCACATAATATATCTATATAATCTTCTCGGTTTTCTTTTTTTTTTGAGCTTGAAACATGTAATATTGTTGTTGCGTCTTGGGGTAAACAATTTGCTCCAGAAGAAGTCATTGAGATGGGAAATTACTATTGTCCTCAAAAATTGTATAAGGCAGCAACGTTATAACCTCACCTATATGTTTATACCAAAAATATTAAAACCAAAAATTTTGTGTCTAAACAGATACTAATTTTTCATGTTGTACTTAAATGACTTACTAAAAACAGATGGAACAGCAGTTTTTTTTAGTAGGTTGTTTAACTCATAGTCTGTTGATAAAAAATGACATTGACAAACGTAATGGGATTTCTTCATTATATATGACGGTTCAAAGTTTTGAATTGATTTGACCCATAATGTTTGACGATTTTTATCAAGTGGAAATCTAAGAAAAATAAAAGGGTTACAATTAAAATTTATAAGAGTTTAATACTTACTTATGCAACTTTAGTTTGGATCCTTTATTTCCTTTGGACTCGCAGAAAGGAATACAACAACTCCAAACCATCGTAAAATTCGTCAGCAATTAGAGCAATACAATTAACTAAATTTTTTTGAAAAATGTTGAATACTCAAAGTCAAACTACCAAAAAGTCGATTAGTCAACAGTCGTCACTCGTTGAAAATTGAAAAGTCAATTTGAGCGGCAAATAGCAGGCTGATATCCATGCCGGTACCGGCTCTTATCATACATTTCCGCCTGGAAGAAAAACTATTTTAAGAATATTTTCTTCCAAAAAGGAGTACATCTTTTATCTCATTCTTGGCCGCAGTTTCTCTTTCTACGCTCAGTCCATTTATAATAGGTCAATGGGTATAACTATGCTTATTGTTTAATGATTATAGGACAAACATGAAAACAATTCCAACATCCCCAAAAATACTTCTATGTTGACAACCGTTTAGCTTAGATTATCCTACCTTATACCTACATAATATAATATTTTTTTTAATGATTTAATCAAATAAAATATTTATCAGTTATCTATTCAACGTATTTTGGTAACGTGATCCATAACAACCTGGTATTTGGTATACATCCATATCATATAATCATGTAACTATGATATCAGCACGGAGTACGATCCACGATTATAAACGGTCATAGCAAGCGATATTCCACATTATCATTTATCATAGATATTAATAGACTTATCTATAATATTTATTAGTAATCGAAAATCAGCCTAATCAGACAACACTGTTTCCTTCGATGTTCATCAGACAGGACTTGGTATGTAGCGGGGTCGTGGGGATTACACGTGTGTATGGATATGTGACAGTAATGGTCCAATCACTTATAATATTTTTTTTTTTTTTTTTTTCTATATTTGTTCATTGTAACGACCTCAAGGTCTTTGACAATGCTTATCACAAGTGGGTAGTAGGGAGATCATGTGATCTATTTATCTATGTATATATCACTATATGCATGATACTACCCCCCTTCTCCAAGAGGAGACATGTGCGGTCTTTCACTCCCAGTGCAGTGGGACCTAGTTTGGAAACCGGGATGACGCAATCGGACGACAGCACGGGAAAATGGTGACTGCGTAGAATCACACACATTTTTTTTTTTGCACTTTGCTATGAATCGAACCGATGACTGTGTGAGTCGTAAGTCAACTGTGTGACCACTGCGCCACTCCGGCCCAAACTTATAATATGACAATAAGTTATTGTAGCGAGTAGGTACAATGGTTATCGGTATTATACTTTGGGTTCGACCGATATCGAGTTTATTACTTTTAGCTTCTGGTCTTTATAATTGATAAGTATTATTATGAGAAGTGCAGCAGTGCCGCAATCACTTTTAGTGAGGCGCACGGTGGACGCCCTGCTAAATGGGCATTTTACAATACATTTACGGGCACAACTTATAAGCTTACTGTACTTGAAATAATTTGAAAAGTGTAATATTTTTTACTCTGGGGCATAAAAATCCAAATTGCTGCGGTATCTATCGACTAGGTATAACACATTAACACACAAACACTTGCCAAAACTACCCAACTTTGAGGAGTTATATCTCATCAACGGATTAATGAAAAATGAAAATTTAAACGTGATAATTCATAAAAAAAATAGCTTTATTAATTTATGAAATTAAAAGTATAGGTTACCATTTGAAAATCAGAAGTTGATAGTGTTTTTTCTAATAAATATGAGGGTGAAAAATATAAAAAAATTATATAATTCTAGAACAGCGTAGATCTAAAATTTTGAAAAAAAAAAAATTTGAAAAAAGTGAATACTTTTTGAGATAATGAGTGTTTTACGCTTAATCAATCACCCTGTAGAGGGTTTCAACTTTCCAACTGATAAATGTCCAATACCAGTGGTAATGTATACAATTATTTAAAACAGTTTTATAATTTATAATTTTTTTTTTCTTCATTTATATTAATTTAGTATAATTCTATTATTTTACAATAATAACATTAATTATATTAAGAGCTGATATATAGTATACTGAGCTAAGCTTGTTTTTGGTATACTGAGTTATTCAACCGATATATATACAATAGTTCTAAATAGTAGTTATATATTAGTATTTATTAATTTATACAATATTAACACCAATGTTTCCTTAGATATTTCGTTGGGCTGCAATATGTACTGTATTTATGTTTGTTTTATTTCTGTCTCCCCAGCATGTTTTACCGTATGATAAAAATGAATAAAATAATGGCATAAACACTCGTATTAGAACTATTATATATTATAGAAAACGAATATTTTAAAATAGAGTTGTGTAACTTCTCATATTATTGTCAACATTCGGTATGTTTGTATTTGACAATATCAGATAAAAATTCATCCTTTTTCTAAATATTTAAATGATGATACCATAGTAAACAGTTGTAGCTGGTTGAATTAGTATTACATTTATGTATGATAAAGTTGTATCCATCGGGCGGATGTAAATGACTTGTGACTATTGGATTTATTTAGGCATGTTAAGGGATAACACATTTTCTCCAATCCAATCATAGATATGCTGTAAGGCACCGTCAACACTTTGTTTAATTTCTTCCCAATTGTCATTGACATTAACTACCGCTATATCATCAGTAGATACACATTAATAACCTAAAATTTCATAATAACGCAGGCATTTAGTTAATATAAATTAAGAATAATATAAGGCCTAATGAATTACCGTGTGTGAAACTATAATCGTTAGCATAACAATAATAGCTACTATAATGTAAACTTAGTGTTTGATATAGTGGTCTATTAAATCTATGTTTATTCCTGTCATCTATAAATATTACGGTTGTGGAAGAAACTGTTCAGTCTATACCAATGGTATTTAGATTTAAAATTAATTTGGACGAAATAAATTATTAAAATACATAGAATAACTATTTTAGTGATTTTGTTGTGATTGTAAAACTCCGCTGTCTGTATTTAAACTTTTAATCAAAGATGAAATAATTAACTATATTACATTTCAAACAAATTTATATGCTAATCAAATTTACTTAAAGAATGGAAAACCTTACTCAGAAACAAATACTAATGAAATAAATTATTTTATTGGTTTGAATTTACTAATTGGTATAAAAAACAATGCAGCTATCGGGATTACTGGTCTTCTGCTCCAGATTTACATGACGATTATGTAAGTAATATTATGCCAGTGAATAGATTTAGTTGGTTGTTATCACATTTACATCTGAACGACAATTCCGTAATTCCAAAAAAAGGAGACGCCAACTACGATAAATTGTACAAGGTAAGACCATTTCTCAATTTAATTTTAAAAAATAGTCAAGTAGTATACAATCCAAATAGAGTAGTAGCTATAGATGAATCAATGATAAAATTTAAAGGCCGTCATTCATCAAAACAATACATGCCTAAAAAACCCATAAAAAGAGGATATAAAGTATGGGCTTTGGCAGACAAGTAAGGGTACCTTTGGAATTTTGATGTCTATACAGGAAAGTCTGGTGATACGGTAGAAAAAAAATTGGGAGCACGTGTAGTGAAAAACTTATCTGCTCCACTTAAAAATAAAAACTTTTTTTTTATTCTTTGACAACTATTTCACTAGTTATCCGCTTATGTCGTACTTGAAATCAAATGGGATTTATGCTTGTGGAACAGTAAACATGACAAGAAAACATTTACCACAGCTAAAAGATGACAAGTCCTTAAAACAAGGAGAATATGATTGGAATACTGATCAATTTTCAATATCAATTATTAAATGGAAAGATAAACGATCAGTTAGTCTTTTATCTAATTTCCATAATCCAACTGACACTGATATTGTACCTAGGAGAGAGAAAGACGGAACTTTGACAATGATACCTTGCCCGAAAGTTTTAAAAGACTATAATGAAAATATGAATTGCGTCGATAAATTAGATCAAAACAAAAAGTCCTGCCAAATTGACCGCAAAAGCCAAAAATGGTGGCACCGTATATTTTTTCATTTCATCGATATAGCAGTTGTAAATTCACATGTTATATATACACAATCCACTGGAACAACAATAACTATGAAAAACTTCCGACGTGATATTTCAAGGGAGCTACTAAACAAAACAATTGTTTGTAAATGTCAATCTAAAAGCACTAAAAAATCACCAGCGAAAATTAAAAAACACAAGCCTTTTGTACCTGACTCTCTTCGTTTGGAAAAATCAGCTCATCAACCTAAAATATCGACAAGAAGAAGATGTGCAAAATGCAGCACAAGAGAAAAAGAAGTTAGAACTGAGTGGATGTGTATAGTATGTAACGTTCCACTTTGTATTACAAAAAACCGAAACTGTTTTGCTGATCATCATAAGTAAAGCTGGTAAATAATTAGAATAAGATAATATAACTAAAATAGTTTAGAACAAAACTAAAAATATTTATTTTTTTTCAGTTTGAAGTCAGTGCAAGTCAATAATGAAACATATAAACATGTAAGCAAATATAATAGTAGTAGTAGTAGTAGTTTTTTTTAATTAAAAACTGTACACAATTTTATAATTTATTATTATTTACGATAAATCTGATAAAAAGTCTTAGAGCTATGATTTGATATAAGTTTTAATGTATTAATACATATGTTTTTAAATTTAAATATGATTTACTTATATATTTATATATAATATGAAGGTATTTGATTTTTTTTTTGTACAAATATATGTAAAAGAGTAATAATAATAATTTTTTTTTTAAATTTATTTTACTAGGTAAGTGTTCAATCAATGTGTATAAGCCCGTATTCTATATTATTTGATTTTATCATAGTTAATAGTAA
>NC_042493.1:96578231-96578453 GCF_005508785.2 Acyrthosiphon pisum
CCACCATATTGTAACTCCTGAGTTTCATAACTAAATTTTTTTTTTTTTTTTTTGATAATTGTTTTAAACATATTTTTAAATATATGTATCAAAAAAAAAAATTTAAAAAAAAAAAATTTAAATACACCTGCAACTAAGGTCTGAAAAACATACAAAAACCTGTGCATGAAAGATATAACTCGGATCATACACTTATGTACAAACAGCACGAGGTCTGCGATC
>NC_042493.1:96578553-96579782 GCF_005508785.2 Acyrthosiphon pisum
TATTTAAATAATAATACCATAGTAAATGGTTTACAGTTGCAGCTATATATTTATGAATAATAAAGTTGTATCCATAGGGAAGCTGTAAGCGACTTGTAACTAATGGCATAAATATTGATTTATTTAGGTTTGTTAAGGGATAACACATTTTATTCAATCCAATTATGGATATGCTGTAAGGCACCGCCAACACTTTGTTTTAAATATATATTATAATAATTACACCGGTAATTAGTAAAAATAAATAAAGAATAATATAGGGCCTAGTGAGTTGCATTGTGCGACTCCATTATCGTTGACATAACAATAATAGCTACTATAATGTAACGCTAGTGTATAATATAAGGGTCAATAAAATCTGAGTTAATTCCTATCATCTATAAGTCTTACGGTTGTGGAAGAAACTGATCAGTTTATACCAATGGTATTTAGATTTAAAACTGAATTTCATATTATTGTGATTACCAAATGACACAGATATGAGTCTGGGTTTATAATATAGGTGTAACCAGTGGCGTAGCGAACTTTAAATCATATGGAAGCAAACAAATTATTTATGACCTACCCCGACCTACTCCAACTGATGTATACGATACTCATATGCTCAAATAGGGGGTGGGGTAGCACCCAAAATAAAGTTTAAATAGACTGACCGTGTATATGGGCTTTATGAGGTTATGACCCATCACCACCCCCCAGATATAAGAAGCAATTGCTTCTGAAAAACATGATTCGCTACGCCACTGGGTGTAACATAGTATTGAAAAACATATAATCAGTACAATATTATTTTTTTGATGTTTACAATACTAACTAAACTAAATGCAATTAAACTTAATTTAATTATAATATAAAATTAACAATGTGATTACTTTTCTATCAAAGTATTAGGTGAGTTTGAGTACAATTAAATTATATACATTTTATGTACATTCTATTTTAATTAAGATTCTAACTTTTTTTCTTTGATAAATTTGTATTCAGGTACGTAAAATGTTTCTAATATATAGAAATTCGTATAGATTAAATTTTTTTAAAATTGTTGAGTAAATGGGAATAAAAAATAAATCCAAATGTAGCAATTGTACCAGCCGTTGGAGTATAGTTATAAAGGTCATCATTAAAAAAAATACTGCATTGACAAAGCTTTCTAACAGAATCAAACATCCAAATGTTGACCATGTTACAATCTTAACGTGTTACAATTTTACCCAGTCACTATCTACACT
>NC_042493.1:96579882-96581011 GCF_005508785.2 Acyrthosiphon pisum
ATAAAATAAACATAAATACATTACATATTACCCAAAAAACTATAATAAAAATATCTTACTGTCTTCCGTCGGCGTACCCACCATTCTAGTTATTTAGGTACACAAACATACAATATATCTATAAATTTTACATTAAACAAATTCTCATAAGATTTTTACTATGGCACATACACAATTATATAGAAAATATAGATAGAATATAGACAGGGACGTATGTAAAATTACAGAGCGTAAAGTTAACTAGTATATGATGTTCTCCTTATTACATATTACCTCACTATGTTCAACAATTTGGGAAATGATGTAAAGATTCTAATACAACGTTTATGTGAAAATCGGTCTAATAAAACCTATTATATAATAAATAAAACTCATATAAAAGAAAAAAATAGTTAATGACCTTGATTCGAATATTGTTTGCGCACCGTCACGGAGCTATTGAACCTTTGGTCGTTAGCTGGCCGTACGACACTTGCGACGGGTATGTGCCAGCTGAAGTGACTTGTGTGTAAGAAGAGTAAGGTAACCTAACAACTTACAATACTATAAAATAAGCGAACACGAATTGAAGGTGTGCACTGGTGGCACTGAACAACTGTATTGTTACAAGGTAGAAAATAGTCAAAACAATAGTGTTATAAACGGGGGGGTATGATCATACCGTACAATGACCTACTGACGGAGAATGGCGATGTACAAATATATACTAGGTAAACAATAACAAAGTAAATCTTATCTGCCGGTGGTGGTGGTGACAATGGCCTGGACTGATAACAGCTGACCCCTGGACACGACGATGACAACACTGGTACCAACTGACAGCAACACGATGGGAACGGTGCACCGTTCGAACGCACCGGCGATGACGGAATTGGCACACCTGACTGGTGCGGCGCTCGCGGCGTAACGGCGTACCACCGGGTGCAGTGGAAAAGTACGGGAAAAACCCGAATTCGGCCGGTCGCGACCCACGATGGATCAGCGAAAGGGGACGCACTTAACGACGCGATAAGCGTACACGGTATAACGCACGAACGCGATCGCCGATTATTCACGCGTACGGTGATGGACGACAAGGGGGTCCGAACACGCACTACCGGTGGATGAGCCTAGAGACGACGTTACCTAA
>NC_042493.1:96581111-96585868 GCF_005508785.2 Acyrthosiphon pisum
GTTCCTTGCAAAACCCAACGAGAACTCTAAAAAGGAAATTAATTTACCAATCAAAGTTTTGATGAGCGGAAGGAGTGGTACGGTGGTTACCCCGCGAAATGTTTGTCCACTTCACCGCTCATCTAAACTTTGAATATTTATAACTCATAAACTACTCATCCCAAATTCGATTTTTATGTATCAAAATACTAAGAAAAATATTTTGCTTTGGAATATAAAATTAAAACCCAATGTTGTCATTCAAAAAAGTAAAAAACTTAAAAAATTATAAGGATAAAAATTTTTAAAAATATACATTTTTAAGAAAAATGTTGTTTTATAAGCGACTTGAAACTATGTAAAAAAATATTTGCAAAAAAATATACGCTTTTTGAAATAACGAGTGTTCAATGATAAAAAAATCACCCGGTATACATTTATTTACTTTATACTTCTTTTTACTTAAATTCTTTAAATTATTATATTCAGAATAAGTCATTAACTAAACATAATTTTTAGGGGGTGGATCATTGCTGACACATTGACACATAAGATTTAGTAGTGAAAAATGTATTTGTATATTCATTAATCAGACATAAAATTTTGAAATATAGTGTAGATTAATAAATATTAATATTTAATATTATGTGCCTACATATATGGGCCAGTATATGGCAATACGTAATGATTACCTTTATTAAATTTGGTTTTTAAAAATAATAATAACGAACAACTTACTTGTTGATCTAAAAGTGTATAAAACATTGGGATTGGAATTAACAAAAATAAAACATTCAAAGCTGATCTCAAATCAGATATTTCATGTGTATTGTACTTATCATCTGCATATTCCAACCAATCTTTCCTTTTCGCTTCATTTGATTACTGTATTTTGAGTATTAAGGTCTATTCACACTACGACGGAACGGTGACGGGACGGACCCGGGTCGGAATTTTATCCGTTGGCGTCACTTGTTCACACTTAACGGAACGGATTTTATAACCACTGTATTACACTCTTAATTCTATAATTCAATTAAACATATATATTGTATATATCTCAGGGCTTACACAAGGGGGATTAGGGGCAAGAGCCCCTGAATTTTTTTCGGGGTCAATTATCATAACCATTATGTAATATAAAATGTATAAATATGAATGTCATCAGAACTAAGAAGCTTTTACCATCTCCCATTTTGTCAATACTTTAGGTCTTTTCAGATAATATAGACGGCAGTAACGAGACCCCTTAATAATATTTTATCCTCAATAACTTGATGTAATCGTTTTTTGTTATCTCGAGTACACAAATAATGTTTTTATTACGGCAAGAACAGAAAATTGTGCAATACATTTAGTATCAGTAAATTGTAGTCGATTATTATGAAGATGCGTACTATTTGTTTTTTTATCTCTGACCCACGCGCAACATAGACAAAACGCATTTACGCAGAATCATTTCTATGTTTTTAAGTAATCTTAGGGTAATATCACCCATTACAAAAAAGATAGAAAATAATATTTTTGAAGGAATGTCATATCGATTTGTCTAAATATTGTCTCAAAACAATAAATTTAAACATAATTTAAATTTACAACATTTAATCAGCTAATATTGATGGCCGTAGCGAGGCTTTATTATCGTCAATTAGGTAAGTAATTAACAATAATTGTTGAAAATGAAAACTCATCAAAATAATGATGACTAAAAATTAAGTATTTTTTGTGTTTTTATGTACACAAATAATTTGTGACTAACTAATACCTGTTTATTAGTTCCTAATATTATGTTTAAACTGTTAAAAGGATTTTTATTACATTTAATATGTTAATGTTTTATTTGTTTTTATACATGCTCAAGGTATTATGCTATTTGAAATTTATTTCTTTTTGATTTAAAATATGTTGTGAGTAACAACAAAATAATTTTGATCATTTTAAGATATATTTTTTATTTATTTATTATGTGATCATTAATAGATAGGTACTAATATGCTCGAGATTATATGTTAAATATAAATCTCCTACCAAGGATTCTTAACAAAGTGTTTTTTTTAAAGTTATAAAGGATATCAAAGCTACATTGAGGAATGCATAAACCAATTTTACTAATATCTTTTGTCCTCTTAAAACAAAATATAGTTAACTCAATTTAATCATTATAGAAGGTTGTGATAGGTTGGATTGTAAATATTTTTTGAGATTATTCAACACATAATATGTTGCAAGTATTTCTGAGATAGAAAAAAAAACATGGATTCTAATTTTGGGGCCAAAACCCATATATCTCCACCAAATTAAACTTTAATTAATTTTTTTTTTTTTTGAATAAGAACCATTTATTATATAACTTAACATATTTTAACATTTTATCAATAATAAATATATGGTTTATCAACCTACTGTAAGCAATAAAGCTTGTGTTGGAGGTTGAGAATTATAATATTTAATAATAATATATAAGTATACATTTTGATTGAGTAATGTAAAACATATGAAATCAATTACATATTAATTAAAAATAAAAACATAAAAGTACAAAAAACGTTTTAGGTTTTACTTAATAACTAAAATATAAGACCTACATGATAGATCATAATATAAGTTAGTTACTATAACAGTGAATATGAATACTAGACATATAATTACAATACAGATGTAATACATATATATATATAAAAAAATACAATTCAAAGAAAGAGAAAAAATATAAAATAAATTTAAATAGGTATTTTATCCCTCACATAGGTAAAAGTATTTTATTAAGATATGAATTAACATGTTTAGTGGAATTTGTTCTTAGATATTTTTTATCATTTAGATTAAAATTAATTAAAATTATTAAAATTTATTCCAAAGCAATAAGACTTTATGCAATGTTATATATATAATATATAAAGTATAAAAATCTATTTTTGAAACAGTAACATGATGAAAGGTGGGTTGGTAAACACATTTTATATGTCTCCTGAAAAATTTCAAAAAGTGTAGATACCTTGTTATTGGACTCTTCAATTATATATTTTATATGATTTAATTATGTAACTTAAATATATTTTTCATTGCGGTTTTAACTTAATATTATTTATACTGCAATAATGGTATTTTTTTCTTTGCAATTTTTACATTTTTTAAGTGCAATGTTAACATATTTTTAACGCAATTAAATCCGGTCTTTAGTTATAATATTGTACAATTGGATATTAAAGATTGGAATGATTGTATAGATGATTATTTATCAAAAATTCTGGAACTACACTCTAAAATAAAAGCCAGACACCCCTTCAATTTACGCTCGCCTGGCCGGCCAACCCAGTGGCGCCGAACTCATATATAATGTGAAGCGATTGCTTTACTTCTTAAATGAATCATCAGATATAGATGGGTGGAATGATTATGGAAAAGTGGTACACACTCTTTTCACAAACTGGAAATTTAAAATTAACCATTCAAAATCAATTCATACAACGTTCACCTTTAGACCAGCTTCCTGCAGTAACGTTCCTATTCATGGCACTCAAATTCCAAATTCTCTATATTCTAAATACCTTGGTTTTAATACTTGGTTTAACTCTAGATAATAGTCTGACCTAAGGCCCGCATATAAAATCTAAAAGAATGCACTTAAATCTACAGTTACGCCTACCTAAAAATCTCATTGATTATAAAAAACATTCCAAAGTCAATACTAAACTTATTATTTATAAATCCTTACTTAAACCTATGTGGACATATGGCATGCAACTTTGGGGAACTGCAAAAAAGTCTAATATAAACAAAATACAAAATACACTATTACTATAAAATTGTATATGTATATTGTTTTGTAAATGTAGTTTTTTCCGTCAATAAAGATAAAATAAATTTATAAAACATTACTGTCTTGTATTTTAAGCAAAAGAACAAATTCACTTTAGTTTCCACGCATTTTTTTTTTATTGAAACATGTGTTTCAACAAGTTAAGACTAATGGTGCTTTTAATGTGCAGAAATCATTATTTTGGAAGTTATATCCTTCCGAAGTTGGCGATTTTCTGTTTTTATGCTCGCATATAACCAGTGGTGTAAATTGGGTCCAATTTTTGGTGGTGCAGAGACATATTCTTAACCTACAATTTCACAACACACCAATAATCCAACTTCCTAAGTAAAATCCTCCCCAGTAAAAAACTATATATTTTTTCATATATATCTTTAAATAATAAGTACATTTTGAATTATTTTAGCAATAAAATCTTTATTATTATAGTATTAATAAAAAAAAGGTGGGCAAGTGGGTGTTGCTCTGCTGTACAGTAGGTTACAACTGGGTCACTGTAAAGGATGTTGTTATATTGGAATTCAATGATAAATAATATTATTGTATAAGAAAAACGATTCTGAGCGAAGACGGGCAGTCAGCCTATAATAATATTACCAAGTATATTTGATGATACTATTGTGAATAAAGTAATTTATGTATAATATATACATTGTATATCCTATTTAGTATTTACGTGGAACATTGTTTTAAATTTTCAATCTTTACCTATAAAAGTTGAACATTTTATACATTTTCAACAACAAAATAATTATTACATTTTAAATTGTATACTATTTTTAAAAATTCGAACTTTAAGAGGGCTGCAGCAGATGAAAAAAAGTGACTTTTAGACAAAACTGGAAGAATTTGGTTTGACAGATTTTAATTTTGAAAACGAATTATGATTGATCAACAAGTTTACTAGGGAATGACCAAGGCAATTTTGAATATTTGTTATTCAGCTGTGATATCCAAG
>NC_042493.1:96586853-96604386 GCF_005508785.2 Acyrthosiphon pisum
CCCCCCCGTAGACTGGTGGATTTTCTATTATATCTATTTTCGGCAGCCGATAAAATGTATTGTTTTGCCGATAGCATTTCGGCCGTTTCCGTTTTCATCGTTCGCCGTCAAAAAGCTAATCTAATCTAATTTAAAATTAAAAAAATGTGTCATTAAAGACAATGAAATGGTAGACGACCCAGCTCCCATTTCGTCAAATCAACCTATGAAAAATGTAGACATTGATCCAACATCAAATCAAAACAAAGGTACTGTAGAAGACAATGAAATGGTAGACGACCCAGCTCCTATTTTGTCAAATCAACCTATGAAAAATGTAGACATTGATCCAACATCAAATCAAAACAAAGGTACTGTAGAAGACAATGAAATGGTAGACGACCCAGCTCCTATTTTGTCAAATCAACCTATGAAAAATGTAGACATTGATCCAAAATCAAATCAAAACAAAGGTACTGTAGAAGACAATGAAATGGTAGACGACCCAGCTCCTATTTTGTCAAATCAACCTATGAAAAATGTAGACATTGATCCAACATCAAATCAAAACAAAGGTACTGTAGAAAATATAATTATAGATATTGGTATTGCATTAAGTTCAAAATCAACAATTGATGATTTTACTAAAAAACAGTTACTTGAAAATCATTGGAAACCACCAATAGGTTACAATTTTCCTTATTCAAGTCACACAAAAAATGGAATTCGCATTGGAAAATCATTTAAAAAATGCTGAAGCAACAGCTACTTATATAAGTAAAACGACTCAAAATACTCTTATTTCGATAATTGGAAATATAATTTAAAAAAATTATAATTGTTTTCTTATACTCCTGACATTACCAGCCACTTCAGCAACTGCGGAACGAAATTTTTCTTCTCTTCGACGACTAAAAACTTGGATGCGATCAAGAATATCCGAAGAACGCTTAAATGGACTTGCATTACTTAACTGTTATAGAAATATTAGTATTGACTGTGAAGAAGTAATTGACGAATTTATGTCAAATCTAAAAGACGAATGGATTTTGTTCTGTGATCATTTTTTAATATTTATTATATTTTATTATTAATTATTATTTATTATATATTACGTATCATTATTAATTAAACAATTTATATTACTTATCTATTAGCTTACATGGTATGTACAATGTTTTTATAATACTTAGGCCGAAATTTTATTTAAGATGCCCCCCCCCCCCCCGTAAATATGTTTTAGATCCGCGCCTGAGAACACTAAACGTGCATAATAATATAATATATACTAACAAAGTATGACAAGTAGACAGTGCCTTCTACCTAGTCACTCGCTACGCCTACCAGGTCCAATCACCAAACTCGAGGTCTTACAGATAAAAGTTATTATATCTTATTAGTTATTGACAATTGTATAATATTATATTAACAATGTATTTTAAAATACAAAATTTGTAGGTAGGTATGTATTTTAAATACAGAACACCAAAAAATTTTTAAAATTATAAAAATCATAAACACATCATAAGCAAAATCTATATTTTTTTGCCTCACCCAAAAATTTGCCACTTGGTGCATAGGTCCCTTTCATCCTCTTCTAAATGCTCCACTGTGACCGCCACCCGCACGTTGTATCTATATTCTATATTATTCTGTATTTCTGCAGTAATAATCAGCTTTTACGCTGTACGGATAACGATCCGAATAAAAAACGTCCCAATTTATACGGTCTTATGTTTTAATTTCCTCCTAATTATTATTTCAACATAATATAGTTCTTGTTCCTTATTTTTCTTATAAAATAATATTTATTTTTAATACCATCCCTCGTGAACATTTTCCTGTAAATAACTGTCTTATTCCATCTAGTCCTATGCTTTATCCACGTGTATAATATACTCGAAAATATTGTCCTGATTTATACAGTCTTGAGAAATATTTTCCTAATTTATACCATTCCTGAAAAATATGATTCCGCGTAATTATTTTACTGTTTTATATTTTTCTTAAATAATTTAGAAAAATATCTTTAGAAAAATATCATTCCAAGAATATATTAATCCTTGAAAATATCATTCCTTTATTATGCCATTCTTTTGAAATATCTTTCACTACCTACAAAAATCTAGACCAAATAATTATTTTCCTGAAAAATACGGTTCTTTATTAATATTTTCCTCGTTTATATGTGCTCCCCAATAAATTAATATTTTATTTTATTATTAAAGTGTGTGTGTAATGCACTATAACTTATAAAAAGTGGAAAGAGGAAGTGAACATTAAATTATTAAAACATATTATTTTAGTTAGGTACAAATTCAAGTTTTTAATTTTCTTATAATATTAGTGTAAGTTAAAGAATTGATATGGGTAACATAATAATAATACCAGTGGCGGCGCCAGGGGGGGGGCCTGGGCGGGCCACGGCCCCCTCTAAATTTGTCTTGGCCACCCCTTGGCCCCCCTTGACCGCCTAACCACAAGAGAAAAAAAAATTCTTTAAAAGAACAGATTATAAAATTGAAATTCTATACTTCTCTAAGTCCTAAGACAATAAGGCAACATTTTTTTTTGACCGAATAAAATATGAATAATTTTTTGAATTATGAATAATTATGATCATGATCCTAACAATTCACAAAATTATGTAATTAAATCGAAATATCGAATAATTGTGGTTATAAATTATTATTATTATAAGACAGTACGATGCCCGTCTGCACGGCTATATATATCCGCGAGCCGTGCCTATCTGTGACATAACAAATAATTTCAACGATTTAATACTTTATTGATAATGAGTATTATTATTTTTGTCTACGTTTTACGTTTACATTTTACAGTGCATAATATTGTTTAATCGGTTTAATTTTATCTATACTATGTCGAATATGAAAAACAGGAAAAACCCAATAATAATACAATTTAAAAGGCAAGTAGTTAAACAACAAAGATCGTCATTATACTTACGTACTCGTAAAGGATATCATCTTAAACCTTCAAACACAGTCTTTACAATAGATAGTGTGTAAGGCCCCTACCCTATACTGAGCCTATGAATGGGAAAAATACCACGGATTGGGACTTTTTGGCCCTACCAAATTTTCAAAGGCCACCAATGGGCCCCCCCCCCCAAGATAAAATTCTTGGCGCCGCCACTGAATAATACACTATAAGCATCATAGCTTAAGCTCACTAGATTCTGCCCATTGAGTGTTTGGCATATATAGTTGCCCTTATAATATAAGTAGGTATCTATTCGGTGCATTGCTAAAAATGTTCTTTCACTAGATGTGTAACTTATTGGAACGGAATGTTATAAATGTAGTATTTTATATAAATTTGAAATAATAATAGGTAGGTAGTAGGTACTACAGATTTTGAACAATATACATTTGTCAGTTAGTCCTTAGACATTTTAAATTACTCTGGTGATAGTGTAATGATAATACAATTAATTAATGATTAATAATTGCTTATGCAATCAACATTTCTGATTGATGTAGTAATTTCGTATTCGTGTGTTTTCTACTGTGTGTCCGTGTAGTGTACTAAAGTGTATTAGGTACTATTACACGGTCGGTGTCTTTTGTAATATTGACTATTTTGTCTATCTTACTATGCCTTATAAAAGGAAAACTACTAGCTATTTTGATGCAAATTGCTCTATTTATAAACGCTAGGTGGATGGCAAATAAGGTATTACTTATCTTAAGATCACTAATATCGTTACAGAAAATCAAGTTGTGGACTTAGCGGTAATATTTTTATTATGGCTATTGTCTGTTCATCTTGGGGTTATAAATATAATATCCAACGACAAACAACAAACAAATTGATTTACTAGTATAATTAATAATATTGTTAATACTATAATATATTTATAAAGTGTGTATACCTCAGTTATAAATAAAGTTTGTATTTACCATAATTTTATAAATTGATATTAGACATAACCATAAATTATTTTTTTATGATAAAATAACGTATGCTAAAAAGTCAGGCATATATCCCCCCCCCCCCCATGACAAAATCATTTGACCGTCACTGACTCGATTTCTCATGTAGCCATTTTGTTATTTTGTTGTAACTTGTAATTCAAAAACTAGCAACTGTAGATACATTACAATTTCACTGAATGTTTATATTTTAATTTTCTATACACTATAAAATATTGAAAATAATTTGACTCTTTTTGAGCTGTTTACAAACATTCTCAGTTTTCGCAATTTTTTTAGTTTTTTTTTTTTATATATAAATTCAATAAAATTGTATTTGTATGGTAAAAAAGCGTGACAATTGAATGCAAAGCTCCTGATATATTGTTACAATAGCAGTTGAAAAATATTAAAAATACAAAGACACAATTTTTTTTATAAGCATTAAAAGTTCGATTTTTGACAACATTTATCAAATTTAAAATTTAAAAATGAATTTGTAGTTAAAAATGTATAAGATACTCAACTTTTATAGCTAAGGATTCACCACGCATATGATTTTTCACATATTATAGTAGGTATTATACTAAAATATAGTCAAACAGTCGCGATTGGTAGATAGGCGAGTAAAAATAATCCAAAAAAATTAATTTTTTCAAAGTATCGAGTATTTTTTGACAAAATTATTTTGTGAAATACTGGATACATAGTCTAAAAATGTATCGCGATACAAGATACTCGATACTTCGTATAATTGTATCGAAGATACGGAACTTAGATACTGCTTGTATCAAAGATACCTACCCTGTATCGATGTATTCGTAGAAATGTATATAATAAAAAAACCAAATATCACCCACCACTTCCCAAGAATATTAATGAAGTACGCGTCATGAAGTTCTAATAAATTTGAATATTACGACTAACAAAAGTGAAAACTTTAGGAAACAAATATATAATTATACGTATTATACCTAATTTAACGATAAACGTATGTCACTTATCGTAATGATATGTATATAGGTAGTATCAATGGCGTATTTTCTAGGGAGGTCTAATAATTCCGAAAAAATATTTAAATATGAACTGTACTTATATCCACCGCCGTCGTTCGATAACGAAATACAATCACGAAGTATATATGATTTAACGACAGTAAAATTGCCTTGTTTACAAAGCAAAATTCAAATAGATTAATAATAAGATAGATTTAATAATAGTTAATTGGAGAATGATGTGCGTCGTCTATTTCTTGCAATGTTTCGATAATTATTGATGTTTATCTAATACGGGTATTTTATAAAGTGGTAATATAGGTACTATATACTCAATGAAAACTTTAAGCCGGGTCCACACTAGGGCGAACATTGTTGTCGAACATGTTCGTTGATAATGTTTCCTTTACTCGACGAACCAGTGCTACTGGACTTTGAAATGTTCGACAACAGTGTTCATTGAATTTATACAAAGATTTCCCGCCTTGGCAACTTAAACATTTCCCGTCGTATTATTTATTTTTATATTAGTAGGTACTTTCATCTATTGTGGCGTGGACGTGTAATTGTAAAGTCTGGATAATAATCTTTATTCTAAATTTGATAGTATGTCAACTCGATCTAAAATTAAACATAAAAGAGCTAAATTAATTATTCAGAATGTACTATTTTAATATGTTATGTTTTTGTAAGACGAAGTCAACGCATGCGGCGTCCTATTAAAATATTGCCTATAACTCTTTCCGGCACGGTGGGATATACACAATCCCACCAAAAAAATAACCTTTCCGGCACGGTGGGACAAATAGTATACCACCTATAAAATATTTTTTTTCAATTTTCAGTAGTTTGTTGGTTTAATTTAAGATATTTAAAATGTTTTCCATTATATATGGCTCATGCGTGTACATTTCTAGAAGTCTACGATTATTAAATATCAGTTAATTAATTGTTTCAAATTGTTATATTTAAAAATTTATTTTTAAAACTTAATGTTTAATTTTCTCCTGATCGAATCGACCGATTTGTATGATTTTTTTTTCATTTTGTTCTAAATATAATAAAGTTTAATTTAATATTGGTTTTGATTTGCTGTTCTAAATATATGGCACAATATTTGTGCAATAATGAGCGTCCATTATATGTCTCACCGTGCAATAAGTGTTAGTCGCGTCAGTACACGTTTCGACGCCGTAATTGGTATACCCGCGAGTTTTGTTCATATAATTGTGTTCTACGTGTTTGTAGTTTTAAAAGTACGCGTGATATTTTTTAATTATGTCTCGATTGGTAAAAGAAAGTGAAATAAATGACATTATTTTTGAAGATTTACCATCTGACGACGACAGTATTTCATCAGTAGACAACTCGGACGATGATGAAACATATTTCCCAAAGCTTTCTGTCCCAACCTGTCCACAATTTGTTGTAGTTGAATCATCTAGTTCTTCAGATAACGAAGAAGAAGATGTTGACATTTTTAACATTGAAGAAAATAGATCATATATTTTACCAAGTCCGAAAAAAACACGATCCAGTCGTAGAATAAATCAAAATGAAATAACAATTAATAAATATGTTACCAATAACCACCGTACACTTTTTCCTCCTATTCAACAAAATATTGAAATAAGAGAAAATGAAGAACTTTCTGTGCCTTTACCAGATGAAAATGTTATACCTGAAAATGGTACATTTCAACAAACCGAGTTTACTGAACCTATTTTGTCGAAAAAAAATAATATAAATATTGAAATTGTTCCATTTGACTGTTCACAAGAGCCAACTAATATTTTAGATACAATAACTGAAATTACTCCGCTGTCTGTATTTAAACTTTTAATCACAGATGAAATAATTAAATATATTACATTTCAAACAAATTTATATGGTAATCAAATTTACTTAAAAAACGGAAAACCTTACTCAGAAACAAATACTAATGAAATAAATGATTTTATTGGTTTTAATTTACTAATGGGTATAAAAAAACAATGCAGCTATCTGGTCTTCTGCTCCAGATTTACACGACGATTATGTAAGTAATATTATGCCAGTGAATAGGTTTAGTTGGTTGTTATCACATTTACATTTGAACGACAATTCCGTAATTCCAAAAAAAGAAAACGCCAACTACGATAAATTGTACAAGGTAAGGCCATTTCTCAATTTAATTTAAAAAAATAGTCAAGCAGTATACAATCCAAATAGAGTAGTAGCTATAGATGAATCAATGATAAAATTTAAAGGCCGTCATTCATCAAAATAATACATGCCTAAAAAACCCATAAAAAGAGGATATAAAGTATGGGCTTTGGCAGACAAGTACGGGTACCTTTGGAATTTTGATGTCTATACAGGAATGTCTGGTGATACGGTAGAAAAAAAATTGGGAGCACGTGTAGTGAAAAACTTATCTGCACCACTTAAAAATAAAAACCATTTTTTATACTTTGACAACTATATTTCACTAGTTATCCGCTTATGTCGTACTTGAAATCAAATGGGATTTATGCTTGTGGAACAGTAAACATGACAAGAAAACATTTACCACAGCTAAAAGATGAAAAGTCCTTAAAACAAGGAGAAAATTATTGGAATACTGATCAATTTTCAATATCAATTATTAAATGGAAAGATAAACGATCAGTTAGTCTTTTATCTATTTTCCATAATCCAACTGACACTGATATTGTACCTAGGAGAGCTAAAGACGGAACTTTGACAATGATACCTTGCCCGAAAGTTTTAAAAGATTATAATGAAAATATGAATTGCGTCGATAAATTAGATCAAAACAAAAAGTCCTGCCAAATTGACCGCAAAAGCCAAAAATGGTGGCACCGTATATTTTTTCATTTCATCGATATAGCAGTTGTAAATTCACATGTTATATATACACAATCCACTGGAACAACAATAACTATGAAAAACTTCCGACGTGATATTTCAAGGGAGCTACTAACAAAACAATTGTTTGTAAACGTCAATCTAAAAGCACTAAAAAATCACCAGCGGAAATTAAAAAACACTGATGACTCTCTTCGTTTGGAAAAATCAGCTCATCAACCTAAAATATCGACAAGAATAAGATGTGCAAAATACAGCACAAGAGAAAAAGAAGTTAGAACTGAGTGGATGTGTATAGTATGTAACGTTCCACTTTGTATTACAAAAAACCAAAACTGTTTTGCTGATCATCATAAGTAAAGCTGGTAAATAATTAGAATAGCATAATATAACTAAAATAGTTTAGAACAAAACTAAAATATTTTTTTTTTCAGTTTGAAGTCAGTGCAAGTCAATAATGAAACATATAAACATATAAGCAAATATAATAGTAGTAGTAGTAGTAGTTTTTTTTTAATTAAAAACTGTATACAACTTTATAATTTATTATTATTTACGATAAATCTGATAAAAAGTCTTGGAGCTATGATTTGATATAAGTTTTACTGTATTAATACATATTTTTTTAAATTTTAATATGATTTACTTATATATTTATATATAATATGACGGTATTTGATTTTTTTTATACAAATATATGTAAAAGAGTAATAATAATTTTTTTTAAATTTATTTTACTAGGTAAGGTGTTCAATCAATGTGTATAAGCCCGTATTCTATATTATTTGATTTTATCATAGTTAATAGTAAGAATGTATAGATACCAATGATTCAATGTAGACAAAGAAAAAAAAATGATCGAATCCTTAAATTTATTATACGAACAGGCACAGTGTGTGAGTAAATATGAGTTCAGTATGTACGGTGGGATATACGTAATCCCATCATATACTCCTGAGTTTCATAACTAAATTTTTTTTTTTTTTTTTTATAATTGTTTTAAACATATTTTTAAATATATGTATCAAAAAAAAAATTTAAATACACGTGCAACTAAGGTCTGAAAAACATACAAAAACCTGTGCATGAAAAATATAAGCTTTAATTGATATTTAGTTTTTAAAGTGAGTTATCAACTATCACTAAATAATATACTAGAATGTAAATTGCTCATTATTCACTTTCTACCTAATTAAAATATTATCAATTAAAACCCAAAAGATGCCCTAACGGTATTAATATCCTCACCATAAAGTTTAACAATAGATAATAATGAAACTAACAATAAAAAATCAGTTCTGCTGAATGCAAATTAACTAGGTATTACATTTAGATTAAATATCTTATGCGTGAGTTAGATAGACAAAACAAATAATGCACTGGTATCCTGTCACATTATAATAAAATTAACTATATTATTATAGTGACTAAAAAATATAAGATAATGATAAACTAATATCATTATAATATTGAATATATTGAATAATAATTGGTTGACTATTTAATTCATGCAGCCGTTGATAAAAATCGATCATTTTACCGTGATTCTTCCGTATAATACTATAGTTAATATTGTAATATGAAATGATAAAATATATTATGGTAGCTTCATAATAAATATTAAATAACTAATAAGTCAATACGAAGATTTTGGTTAATATTGTAGGTACTAGAGCACGTTCTATGCGTCATCAAGTTATCATAAGATAGCGCGTTAGTCATTAGTGCATTACACAAACGTATCATTCATGTTGAATTAGATATTATATTATTATAACAATATTATATGAGATAATTTATTACATTGACGGACACACAATCTTATATTTTTTATCGTTTAAAATTGCAGTCTTATTTTTGAATACCGGACAAGTTCACATGTCAATAATTTTTATTTTTTACATTTTAGAAGTAAAATAAAAATTTAGCTAACACATAATTAGTAATTACCTACCATTATATATACAAATAACAAGCTCTTTGTAACGTTGATATAAATGTCAATAAAGTGTATTTTAACGGCATTTAAAAAGTTCTAAAATTGAATTGAAATTATAATTTTTTTTAAATGCATTCAATTATACAACATTTCCTTAGGAATCATTGTTGAAAAAATCCGCAGTTTAGTATTTAGATATATCACGTAGATATTTGGATATCGTATAATATAAATAATAATCGATGCAACGGAGATTTTAACGTTTGGTTTATTTCAAGTCTCGGTATGCGTCATGAACAGGGCTCGGGAGTTGTAGCACTAAAAATGTTACTTTTTAGCTTTTAAATATGCACTTAAAAACTCCAAAATATGCGCTATAAATAGCACACAAAATCAAAAAATATGCGTTTAAATTGAAAAAATTAAATTTATTTTAAAAAGTTAAATGTAATTATACAATTTTATAAAATTGTTAGGCTCGTGGACATCAGGGACTGTCTGGACTAGTTGAATTATAAACCGTTAACAAAATATATATTAAATTACTTAAATATGTTTGTAAAAGTGTACTTATAAGATCTATTTATTTCCTATTTCCTAACCAAATTAATCATTATTTTCAACATAATGTGATAATTTCCTATATTTTGTATAATATGTAGGTATATATTATGTACCTATATTAAGAAAATATGCCTAAAAATAGCATTATAAATCCTAAATTAGCAAAATAGCAATAAAAACAGTAAATATGCAAAAAATAGCAAAATAAAATTTCGTGTATGACATCAAAGAAGTGTGATACATATTTGTATCTTACTTTGGATGTTCTAGGACGAACCAAGTAAAATATGCATTAATTGCTACAACTTCCGAGCCCTGGTCATGAACAGTTATTACATCATATGCAGGGCTGTATTAAGAAATTTTGCACCTCGGTGCACTTATAAAATTCCTCTTCTCTAATTTTCCGAAAAGAGGGGGTATGGAATTCCAGTGTCAAATATAAAAATTATAAATACCTACCTATATTATACAATTGTAAAACATTAAGTGTACTTGTAAATTTTAAATAAAGGAACAAATTCGCTTTAGTTTCACGCGTTTTCCTGATTTTTTCGAACATGTATTTAAGCGATTGAAGAACGATGGTGCAAAATAAATTTGCAGAAATTATTATTTTGGAAGTTATATCCTTCCGAATTTCTGTTTTTATGCAAACGCACAACGTTGCAATTTACCGCCTGCACCAGTGCAGCCTTTAACGAATTTTATTTTTTTTTCAATCTGTCCAACATATTTTAAATCGTTAAGACCAGCACTTTATAATATAGGTAAGCGTTCACATTGTACGGTACATTGTTTAAAATGCATATATTGGACACTTTGTACGGTCGGGTATAAAGGTAGATTGCAAAACGCTTTGTATAATATTATGTACATAGAGTATATAATATATTATATAAACAAGTCTCAAGTCAAGACTATACTATACATAATTGAGTTGAAATATTATTTGATAAATCTAAGTAGGTATCTTAAATACATTCCAAATAATAGGTAAACGTTGGTTATTATAGTTATAATTTATAACTTATAATACATAACCCATTGATAAAGATGATTTGTATTTTGTCATTTTGATATATTTATTTATATTGCATTTCCATATTTTTAATTTACTTTTTTACATAATTTTTGATAATATAATATATTTGACCACCCTATATAATAATTTTTATAATTTCAATATTTTTATGTGTCATTATATTAAGGCCTGCCCTATATTAATCTATAAATATTATATTATTGCAACAAGTTATATTAGTCTGTTATCAAACCAGTTAATTAAAACACATTGATTATTTTGACTTGTTAATATACTATGTTTTAAATTTATTTAAATTAATTTAAAATTAATTAATTTTATTAATTTAAATATTATGTCATAATATATAGTAGAAAAATTATTGATTATTTAATATAAAAAGCAATAATGTGAAAAGAAGTTTAGATTTTGTTTATATGTTATTTAATATATAATATTTATATTTATAAAAAAATATGTCTGGGGGGCCTAAGTCCCCCCCCCCCAGTATCCGTCCCAGCCTAGAACCAATAATATATTATATACCTCCTAATAAAGTATGAGAAAATGCCGGTCACTAAGCCTATGAACTCTGATCACCCAACTCATTGAGATACAATGTATTAATTATTATGAACATCGAACTAAAATATTACATCATATTATATAGTATATATAATATAATGTAAGTACCTATTACCAAGGTATCATATATTTATTTTTATTTTTAATCAGATAATCAACAATTTTTTTTGAAATATAAAATGTATTAGGTATGTTTTATCCCTTTTTTGTAATCATACTACTAATATTATGTGTTTGTGATTTCAGTGAAATATTATAATATATTGTGAACGTTCCGAAAAAAATGTTGTTTCCGATACGTGGCAGTGACTATATTATATTTTAAGTATCGACTTTTCCCGAAAAGTAAGGACATCTTTGCTCGCTTTTACCGACGGGTCGTCTTAAATCCGACAAACAATTCAGCGGTCGACAGCTACATTTTGAACACACAAACAGTGTTTCGGCCTTAGTGGAAAAATAACCATTGTAAATCATGCCGCCGCTGGCTACGACCAACACATACCAATAACATACGATCATCGATGCATATAGTGCAGACGTGCCTTTTCACAATATTATCAGAAAATATATCAATAGCACTGTGGGGTGACGCCGCCAAGGAGTCGCCTGCGTTGTAAAAAAACAATCGACTTTTCAAAGACCATTTTATTTTACTATTCTTTTGCGGGATAAGAATAAAGATAATAAATATAATATGAGACTGCAGTGCAAGACACCGGACGACCTATATTGTCTACTATAAACTGCGTGTCTCCGACAAGAGTGTGCAGCTGTCGTCGTAGGTATATGGAGGCTTATAAAATATTTTAGTTTTAATGTTATATAAAACATATTAATAAAATTACACTGGCCACCGAAATAATATTTTTACGGTATGACGTAGTCGTAGAGAAGCTATATAGATAAGCATATGGTATTGAATAATATAAAATAATATGTGTGATTGAAGGTTGAACTACAACAAAATCAAAAATCATGAATAATGTTAAATCAAAATTAGGTACGAATTGTAATGTTCGATTCACACAGATGTGAATGAATTTAGGGTGGGAAGGTACATTTTTAAAGTTTAAAGTTTTAAGTTGATTATAAATGCAAGTATGGTTTAACACTACACAAAACTGAAATCTTTTCATTTTGTTTGATATCATCATTATAAAAATAAAGAATATAAAATAAACAGAATTTTTTTTCATAAAAGGTCTATGATTATAAACTGTTTGCATATGGGTTAGTCTATGGACTATGGACAGTGACACAATATGCGCGCATATTGTCGCGACAATCACAGATATAAATATCTATGATTTATATACTACCTATACTATAATATGGCATGTGGCAGAAATTACAGTTTATCAGCTAGGTAATACAAGTTCAAAATAACATAATATCCATAAATATTTTCCCGATTATCAACCATTAAACGTCACCTACCATTTTTATTTTATTTTTGTCAACCTACTTGTAAATTTATGTTTGACTGTTGTAACGGGGTTGTGGAACCTGTTATATTTAGATAATTCAGTGACGGTTTTCAGAGCTCTATGAATTATATTTTAACCGTAACTCAGGAGCTTCAGGTATGGTATATCAAATATTAAATTCCAGGTGATATGTTTTTATTTTTACATCATACTCATTAAAGGCATAGGTACACAATACTAATTACATACGCAATACTTATTAACTACAGAAATATCGAAAGACTTACTAACAGTATTGTCATCCGGAGTTCGTTGGCTTGCGGGTACCTACTGGTCCCAGAACTAACGAACTTAACATGATGTGTTTTGTGTCTCTTATATGTGCTAAAAATTGTTCATTTATATGTGTACCCGGGTAACTATTCTACGTTAGGGCTGACGGTATTTTTGGTATACCGGTATTTTAAAATTATTATGGTAAACGGTATTCCGTAAACAGTAAACAACTTGAGTACCTACTTGCCATTTTGGTGAATTACTTACCTTCAAATTGACTACTTTTGAAGTTTAAACCTATACTGTAGCAGCGTAGAAAAATAAAGATATAAAATACCTATCCATGCAATCATGTTGTTTTATAGACAATAGACGTTGATAGCCGATAGGTAGGGACAGTTTAAAAAAAAGGAGGGTAAGTGGATGTCGCTCTGCTGTACAGTAGATTACAAATGGGACACTGTATAATGGATGGTATTAAATTTGAATTCAATGATATAATATCATTGTATAAGAAAAACGATTCTGAGCGGAGACGGTATGTCGGTCTATAGGTAGAAGACATATTACCTATATACTTATCTATGGTATTAAAAAAAATTGACCTATAATAGGTACCTATAATAAATTCCAAATTAATCAAATCACAATATTCATTAGGTATTTAATATAACGCTTTATACATCAACAACAAACCGTGATACTATCATAGATATTTAATAGTATACTTTAGAAGTTTCATGTACCCACGAATAATATTATACAATCGCAACAAAATAACTAAAATAGTTATTCTAGGTATTTTAATATGTAATTTCGTCCAAATTTGAACTTAAAATGAGTATAAAAATAAACTGTGCTTATGTGTTTATAGATTTTTTGGTAACAGAATGAACTACTTACGTGAAATCTTGTTTTAAATTTTCAATCCTTAGATAATATAAAAGTTGACCATTTTATAAATTTTTAACTACAAAATAATTATTAAAATTAAAATTTGATAAACTTTGTCAAAATTCGATCTTTAAATGCTTATAAAAAAAATTTGTGCCTATGTATTTTTAATATTTTTCAACTGCTATTGTAACAATATATCAGAACCTTGCATTAAATTTTCACGCTTTTTTACCCACAAACAAAATTTTATTGATATTTATAGAAAAAAAAAACTAAACAAATTGAAAACTGACAGTGTCCGTAAATAGCTCAAAAAAAGTCAAAATATTTTAAAAGTTTTATGGTGTATAAGAAATGAAAATATTAACATCAGTGAAATTTTCAATATCTACAGTCATTCGATTTTAATTACAATAAATAAGAAAATCGTCACATGAGAAATCGAGTGAATATCAAATGTTGTAAAAATATGAATTTCAAAAGCTCATAAAAATGTAATTTGACTTTTTGTAGACATTTTTTTTTTTGATAAAGATAGACAATATTATGAGGAATCTTGTATTATATTTTAAAAAAGAGCATTTTCTGTACTCCATAAATATTTTGACTTATTTTGAGCTGTCTAAGGACATTTTCAGTTTCCAATTTCTGCCGTTTTTTTTTTCTATAAATTTCAATAAAATGTTATACGTTAGGTCAAAAAAGCTTGGAAATGTAATGGGAGTTATGCTCCTAATATAGTAATATATTGTTACAATGACAGTTAAAAAATATTAAAATTACATTGTCACAAATATTTCTATAAGCATTTAAAGTTTGAATTTTGACAAACGGCGTAAAAATCACGAAAATGTGCAAATTAATTTGAGTTAGAAATTCATAAACATTTTTATTTTTTAATCTAAGATTTGAAATTTAATACAAGAGTCCTCATAAACTTGTTAACCTTTATCAAAAAAAAAATGTCCATAAGAAAGTAAAATTACATTTTTATGAGCATTTGAAGTTCATATATTTACAACATTGGATATTCACTGTTTTTCTCATGTAGCAATTTGCTAATTTTGTTGTAATTCAAAAACGAATGGCTGTAGACACTTGAAATTTACACCAGAATATGTTTAATTTATCATTTTTTATACTTGATATAATTTTTAAAATATTTTAACTCGTTTGACTTGTTTACGGACAATTTCCATGCTTTTAGATTTTTTTTTCTATAAATGTCAATAAAATTGCATTTGTTGAGTCAATTCAAGGCTTCTCACACATTGTTACAATATCAACTCAAAAATATTAAAAATACATGGGTAGGCATTTTAATAAGCTTTTAAAGTTCAAATTTTGACATAATTTATCAAATTGAAAATTAACAAATTATTTTGTTGTTAAAAAATTATAAAATGTTCAATTTTTATATTTAGTTATTAATTCTGTAACCAAAAAATCTAAAAAATATACATATATACACAGTTTATTTTGTTATAGTTATTTTAAGTTAAAATTTAGACGAAATTACATATTAAACAACCAAGAAGAACGATTTCAATTTACGTTTTTGTAATTTAAAAGTGCCAAGTGAACAAAATACAAATATTATTGACGTATATAATGTTATTTAATATGTTTTTAAGATTTTCTGTTTTAAAAACAACTCACACAAAAACTACACAATTATAATACAGCGCTAACGTCTCACGTACAATTTTGATTTGTTTTGAACTGTTTACGGACATTTTCAGTTTCCAATTTTTTAGTTTTTTTTTCTATAAATATCAACAAAATTTTATTTGTTTGGTGAAAATGCTTGAAAATTTAATAAAAGGCTCCTAATATAATGTTTCAGAGACAGATGAAAAATATTAAAAATCCATAGCCACAATTTTTTTTTATAAGCATTTAAAGTTCAAATATTGACAAAATACGTAAAATTCAAGAATGAGTGCAAATTATTTTAAGTTAGAAACTCATAAAAAATGTAGTATCCCAGTCGTCCAGTTGGCCACTGATGGTTACAGAATTTTTATTTATCAACAACGTTAGAATGTTTAATTATTATTTAACTAAGCACACACATCGTATAGGTAGCCTATATTGGTGGTCAAATATTTAATTAAACACACACCAACAGAACTGTTAATCGATGGCGTTTTTTAATTATTTTGGTATAAAATAATAATATTTTAATTTTAATTCATCAATTTTGCATAGCCGCCTTTTTTGCCTTTTTTTCATGTTATTTTTCATATAAATAACATAATATACACTAAACAGGTACATGTTTATAATATAACTTGAGGTGATATTTCACTTGAGGGCTTGCTAGACACTCCAACATGGTTTTAAACCTTGTATTGTAAGTTGTAACACACACGAAAAGGCCCCGGACATGCAACGTGAAACAGCATTGAATACCGTCAGTTAAAAAGTTTAAACATTTCCGCCAACGGTACCAAAGCCAATCACTAATCATTATCACAAATCCTTATCAACCACCCCATAACTAGTGTTTGAAGTATGAGAAATATGTCATGAAATATTTCACCAATTTGTGAAATATTTTAATGTTTTGTGAAATATTGGATTTTTATTAATTATTTCATTTTTATTTTTTAAATATTATTTTGTTTTATATTTTTATTATATATAAATTATAATTATAATTTATATTATTTCATGTGAATCGTTAGCAAGAAAACTATGATCTTTATAATATATACCTAAGTACTGGCTTCCTTTTACTGTTTCTTTTTAATATTTATTATGTATTTTGTTTTATATAATTATAATACATGTTAACATTAAAAAGAAACAATGATCTTCATAACATAACATATATGATAAACGTTATATCCAAGCGTTTTTTTTAAAATTAATATTCCATTTTTATATTTTTATTTTTTATTATGTTTTAGATTCTGAGTGGAACGATGAATGTATTGATTTTACAATGATGTGTGTTTTTTTTAATTTTTTAATTTTTTAATTTTTAATTTTTTCTTGTGTCTGTGTACACGATAAGTAGTCGAAATAATGGTTCGATTTTCAACTTCACT
>NC_042493.1:96605401-96611881 GCF_005508785.2 Acyrthosiphon pisum
ATTATCTACATTTATCAAAAAAAAAATGTCTATAAGAAAGTCAAATTAAATTTTTTATGAACGTTTGAAATTCATATTTTTACAACGTTTGATATTCACTCAATTTCTCACGTAATGATTTTCTTATTTTGTTATAATTAAAAAACGAATGATTGTAGATACTTGAAAATTTCACTCAATGTTTTCTATACACGATAACATTTTTAAAATAATTTGACTCTTTTTGAGCTGTTTACGGACATTGTTAAGTTTTCTAATTTTTTTAGTTTTTTTTTCTATAAATATCAATAAAGTTTTATCTGTTGGGCCAAAAAGTGTAAAAATTTAATACAAAGCTCCTGATATATTGTTACAATATCAGTTGAAAAATATTAAAAATACACCGGCACAATTTTTTTTATAAGCATTTAAAGATCGAATTTTGACAAAATCTCGAAAATTATGTTCATTATAAATGTTCAGTTTTTATAGCTAAGGATTACAAATTTAAAACAAAGGTTCTCATAAATAGTTCATACTGTAACTAAAAAATATATGAACATAGTTATTTTTTACAGACATTTTAAATTCAAATTTGGACGAAATTACATATTAAAATCAATATTAACGATCTTGGTTTTTTGTTATAATTTAAAAATATTATTCGGTGATATATGAAACTGAATAATCAAAATATCAAAATATTATGGCCTATCCATACAATCTACCATAGTATAAAGAATAAGAAGTATGCTCAATGATAATTGATAAGACTGTTTTTCAGAAGAAAAATTTAGGAAAATTAAATTCCATATAATTTAATAGCATAGATATTAGATATTTATATAATTATATGTCTTAAACCTAGACTGACGTACCATCTCCGCTCAGAATCGTTTTTCTTATACAATGATATTTTATCATTGAATTCAAATTTAATACCATCCATTATACAGTGACCCACTTGTAACCTACTGTACAGCAGAGCGACATCCACTTACCCACCTTTTTTTATTTTAACACCATCTAGTTAACCTAACCTAACCATCTAATATTTTACAAGACAAAACTACAAAAATAATGATTAGGTTAGGTTAGGTTAGGTTAGGGGTTAATTGAAATATTTCACACATTTTGAAATATTTCATGAAATATTTCATTTTTTTAAATTTCATGAAATTTTCAAACACTACCCATAACACAAATCATCATCACCTATACTTTACTCCAGCTATGACGAAATCGGATTGCCTACCTAGGTGACTAACTTGAAAGTTAATCGATTTTGACTTGAGATGACTAACTTGCTAGACACTCCAGCACGGTTTTCGACTTTACACTTTCTACGTAAGAAAAAGCACCAAACAAGAGACTGCGCATATTACTCTTTCCCGCAGTTGGATTACTCATTTTGGTATCGTCTTAGATGGGTGATGACTGACATGATCTAACATGGTTTTCGGTAATTACATTTTTTTTACACATACCAAAAAGCACCGGACATACGCTGAGGGATCGTATCATTATTCATTCAATTGCCGATTTTCATGGACCATGGGAGATTTCTAGACATTGAAACTTAACTTTTAAACATTCCCAACTTCGAAACGAGACTGCCAAAGAGGCAGGCCTTACACGAATTATGGATGACGAAAACCAACATTGTATTGTTTTTGTGTACCGTAAAACGGGGTGAATAGAATGAATTTTGAACTTTGAAGTATCATAACAATTTTTCAATATGGGCTTTATAGATATGTATAACTTTTAGGACATGTTTTTTTTATACTTATCTTTATTTTACATGAATTTTAGTAAATGTAAACTAATATATGCTAAAATTATTCCGTTTAACAAATGCACGATAGTAAGAGTGGTGATGGAGGCATCTCTTCTCTGGAGGAAGCAGACCACTACTCACAACCATCGTATTCGGGCGGGTCATAAAGCTACTATGCACACCGTACATAACGTGGTTCTCCACTATATCCTTACTAATACTTTAACTCTTACTTTATTAATATTTTCGTATTTTTATTCTACTGACTACTACATTGCTTTAAAAAAAATTTCAGTTCGGCATTCACTCGTGTGTACCAGTGACGTATGAGTAATGAGCACCGTTTCTCATCAAACAACAATAATAATATTTAACATTGTAGATAATCGTAAACGTAAATTCGTAAATGTAACATCGTACCCGTACAATCGATAAAAATACCGATTGCATGATAGTGTACCGTACACTGTGCACCACAATGTTGGCGTCCAATTTTTTTGAAATAGGTATGAGCCGAATAAACGAACTCCACAATTTATTACAATAATATAGATACGGTGTGGAACCGGGTAGGGTCGATTTAGTACTCACTTAAGTGCGATAATATTCCATAATAATATAATATCCCGATCAGATATGCAACTGTAATATCGATGACGAATGTCCAATTGTTCTATCTACATATATTTTATCTGTTGGAATTGTAATTTAAATTTGATATTATATAAAAATTAATTAAATAAAACTAAAGAGGAAAAGGTGGGAAAGCCGTCACAAGTTGACGTTTCCCAGGATATACTGCGTGGAAGCGATCTATCATTACACCCCATATGACTAAAAAAATTTAAATTAAAAAAAATTAAATCTAAAAATATATAGTACAATAAAAATAAATAATAATAAAATTATTTCTTAACACATTCACTGAAAGTCATAAATATTTAAAAAAATTAAATTGTTTTTTTAGCTTATTCACTCTTAGTCATTTGTTATCAAAAATCCTTTTTTGTGCTGTCATTTTTCCTCTTGCCTTTTTATAATTTGTAAGAGGCACTATATCATTATCTGAAGTAGAAATAAATGCATGAATAGATAAATGTTTTTATATATTTTAAATTTAGTGTCATATATTATGTTTTTACTATTATTATTTTACACATTTATCTTACCATCATCCTGACGTTGTTGACGAACATGATTATCCAAGAATTGTAATTAAAGCAACGGTCACTATGTTTTGATAAATCATTTTTTCTAGCATATATTTTCAAGCAATGATCACATTCCAAACATACAAAAAAAATAATTTAAAAACTTTAATTAATTAAATATTATTCCATATTATACTTACAAAAACACCGTGTTCAAATAAGTGACCACATATAATATAACGTCTTAAGGTGTTTTTCCGCATACATTTTTTATTGCATTAATGGCATTCCTATTATTTATTAGAAAAAAATAATAATCATAAAGACATATTAATATATTTATTTAACAACATATTGACTTACGAATATTCTTTTACACGGAAAAATAGTTTTCCTTCTTGAATACGTTGTGAATGTACACTTTTGATGGCATTTTAGTCCCTCAAGACTAACAAACTTTTTTTGATACGATTTGCATATCTATTTTGTAAAATAATAATCTTGTATACATTAATAATATCTTTCTAGTTAAATTTCCACATTCTTCACAAATATATGGAACATGTAAATTTAGTAGAAAAAAATTCGATACTAATATTATACTTTATAAAATCTAAACTCACCAACATTATACACAATAAATCATAAAAAAAAAATAATAATAATAATATAAAATAATATAATATTATGTGTGTTTTGTGCAGGGTTGGGATTTTATAGCATTTGCATATTTTTTATTAGATGTTTAAAAAATAGCAGAGTAAGCTAAATATGTGTTTCGTGATCCAGTGAACTCATATTAAAAATTTTATCATGCTTTTTTTTGGACTTTTTTTGCATTTTTGAATCAAAATCGGTCATATTTTATGAAATTATATTTTAGTAAACGTGTTTTTAGATTTTTGTCAAAAGAATTATTACGATAATTTCGTATTAGGTACCTATTTGGTTCTAATTTTTGGTATCTGCTGATTTTATTGGGGTTTTTTTTTGTCGATTTCTACTGCGATTATCAACGAATGAGGGTTGAATGCGTTGTATAGTAAATTCATTTGGATTCTGATCAGAGTGACCAAATTATTTCAAATCTTATGTAACTACCTATAATAATTTGTAAGTCATTAAAAAATGATTAATTAACAAATTTCTTTTTTTTTTTTACATATTTTGTTGTTTTTATTGCATATTTTCAGTGCATATTTAGCGATATTTAAGGTAATATTATAGCCAAGATGTAATGAAGATAAGGTGACACCACTTGTACATATTTCTGTCTCAAATTTTCTCGGCAGTTTGGTAGTAAAAATATCTCGTCACCGATTTTATCGGCCGAATTCCGCGGTTTAACCTGGGATCAACTATTTCTAATCTAATATTAAAAATAATACATTTATTTGTATTTTAGTTTTTGCAATAATTGATCAAATGGCATCTTCCAGCTAAAATAAATTATTATTTTATTAATAATTTATAAGTAATATTATTACATAGGTATGTAATATTATTATTTTAAATGATAATATATTCTATTCTCTATTGTAGATATTATATCTTCTCTACATCATGCTTATTTAATTTTTTTTTTATTATATATTATATAGGTATCTCGGTAGAGTACGATTGAGAACGTTGAGAATATTGAGAAGTGCATATAAAGACAAAACTAATGAATTAGGTCAATGGCTTAAATCATTTTTTGGTTTGCCTTTTCTTTTTCCCACTGAGGGAATCACCTATTCTTTGGGCACAAGTACCAACATTAAATCCAAGGTACCTACTTAATATACTATAACTTAGTAACTTACTATTTTGTTAATAGGTACTATGTAGGTACTTGTTATTATATTTATCTGATTTTATTTGGTCTGCATATTAATAATAATTTATTATTTTATTTTTAACAACCATCAATGGAGCAGAAAGCTTCCACAGAACTTACAACGGGCAATTTTATAGCACGCATCGTCCTACAAATATTGTAATTTCTGTTTTAAAGGAAACCCAAACACAGACCGTGGCAATAATGAAATCAATTGAAAACAATATTATGAAAACCATGGCCAGTAAAAATTATGATCGGATTATTTCGACAATTAATACTTAACAAACTAAGGACATCATCAAGTATCTTAAATTAACTAGATATAAGTACCTTGGAAAAAAAAATAAAATTGTATATAAACTGGCAAATAAATATAAATAGTTTTTTTTATTTTTTATCTTAAGCTGACGTATAATTAATGAAATAAATATAAATATTGACAAATAAATAAAAATAATTTTAGTCGATTTTTAATCTTAAACTGACAAATAACTGATATCTGTATATTTAATTTTTGTATTTGTGTTTTTAATTACTGCGGCAACGTCGCATAAAAGTTGGTAGGTAAAAACGTTCTCAATTGTGTTATTAGAAAAGGTACTTAATAAAGGTACCATTCTCAACCGTGTTCTACCCAGGTATCTATATAAATATAATATTACGATTTTTTATTTGGGTATTTGGGTATACTTGGGTCAGTAGTTATAGTAGGTAGTATATTTGAGATTTTATTAACAGTTTACCTTATATTCAAAGCTGGGCAAGTTAACCAATTTTTTCAACTAGTTAAAGTTAAGTTATCCTAAAATAAAAAATAACTTAGCTAAGTTAAAGTTAGTTTTATAATGTTACTGAATTTGAGTAACTAAGTAAGTTATAAATTTACATGAAAATAATAACTAAGTTAAAAGTTAAGTTACTTTTATTTTTTTAAATACCTATAACTGACTCATAAACGTTTTTTTTATCCCATCGGAGAAAAACAACTAGTTTTGGTATAAAGTAAAACAAATTAATAACAAATGCACAGACTATATTATTTTATAGTCTTTATATTTTATTTCAGTATCGGCACTCGGTACTATAACACATTAATGCTCAAAGGATTACATTGACGAATGACTAAATTTACTGTTGGAACTTGGAACCCTCGTAGTTACACACTCACACCAGTTGACACACTACTACCTAAGCTGATATTAATATATTATATAATAATATAGAGACTTATAAAGTTGACAACAATTAATTCTTATATATTATTTTATTTATATCCCAATATAATATTAAAAGAATTTAGAGTGTAGTTTGTAGAAAACACAGCATAATTAGGTTCGTTTTGGAAATTGTATTATTAGTTATTACCTACCTATCAATGTACACAGTGCACTAGTAACAATGTAACATAAATCTTAACTGTTGTCATTTCATAGAAAATATAAACTTCCTAGTTATATTCCAAAGAAGTAATAAATAAATAATAATAATCACTATTCACTATAATAGTATAATACTACTAATTAGTAATTACAATATGTCCAGTGGCGTCGGCAGGGGGGATGACCATTACGAAAATGAAAACGTCTTATGCAAGAAACGCACCAGATGGTAACAGAGCAACAAATGAAATAAAAACAGAAATCATAGGAGCGATTTGATCGTTTCATCTGTGTCTTTGAAAATCAATGAAGGTGATAAAATCATAGTGCAAGAAAAATCAAGTAAAAGGAAAATTAGCATCTAAGTGG
>NC_042493.1:96611931-96615896 GCF_005508785.2 Acyrthosiphon pisum
CCCCCCATTGCTCGTATTATTGTTTATTGTTTTTATATTTACCTCGATTTAATATAGTTTCTTAAATCGTGTGTTTACCTATTTATTGCAAACCATTATAGTCCTAAACTCCTAAGGTTCATAGATAATATTTGTCATGGATAACACTATTATACATTGCCATAGTCACGATTAAAGAATAGATCAAAATCAAAGATACTAGTATACTACCTATAGCCATATAAATCTATAACGTATGTTAACAACTGAACTGATGTTAGCAACACTATCCATCTATCCAAGCATCGTTATTCCGAAGCGAGTTATATATAGGTAATAATATTATATTATAATATAATAGCTTTATAGAAATATTTTTGGTTGTGTAATTTTGTTTAATTGTTTTTTTCTCTTGAGTGTCAACTGTCGAGGTATTTTGTAAACGTTTTTTGCAATCGTTTTTAAGTGTAAGTTGTATAGTTTTGACAATACCATTTCATTTTTAAATTTTTCATTATGTCAGAAAAAAGGACGAGTTTGTTTTCGATTTTCAGTTCGAAGAAAAAAAAACTGTAAGTAATGTAATTTATATATTTAAATAATCAAACAAATTACAAATATGAACTTTTATTATAAAAATTATAGGATTGCATTAATACTGTGTCTACTGCTGAAGATGATAATAATGATTCTAAATCTATGTCTTATCATGCGCTACACAACACATCTACAACTGATTCTACCTCTATTAATTTGGTATGTATTAATTAATAATTTGATTGTTAATTGTTAAATATTATTTATTATTTACTTAACGTATGATGACTACCCATGACTTCTTCATTTAATAGTAAGTCAAACATACATTGATTATGACATGGGTTATTTTTAACCTGTAATTAGTTACAGAGTGAAAATTAACAATGCTACTTATGCAAATACCCTAATATATACAGGCATATAGCCATATAGGTAGGTAAGATTAATCTTATGTATGGTGTATTATATTATGATAACATTTAATTAATATTCGTATAATTATTGGCTTATTGCATTATTGCTATAAATATTATTAATGGATTACTACTTATTAGTTTTTTTTTTAATAGTACATTGGTACTATAATTACCAAACTATTTAAATAAATACAATTAATACTCAATAGAATTTCTTATTTCCTTACAATATCATGAATCACTATTTAATTATTCTTGATATTTGCTTTTAGTCTTCACAAAGTCATACAAATGATATTGCTTGCTTTTTATCAAACCAAAGACTGAAACAATCTGAAATTGCTAAATGCTTAAAGCTTGCTTGGGTACCTCCACCTGATTTTGCATTTCCAGAGAAGATAGAAGGAAAGCAAAAAAGAAAGTTTCAGTACAATTATTTAACAACATTTTCTTGGCTAGCTTATAGTCATCAAAAAGAAGGCGCATACTGTAAACAATACATATTGTTTGCTTTTTCTGGTGGTGGTATAGCAAATCATGTAAATAATGCATGAAACTTTACTTAATAACTATGGTTTTTTTTTTTTCAACGTGACAATAATATACATTTATTTTTATTTGAAACATTATAAAATTAACGTATGATTAGTATAAGTACTATACAATGTTTTAACTCTTTATCAGTTACCATTTTTTTTTATATAGTTATTTAAATAATATTAATTTAAAACATTGAAATAATAAAAAAACCTTATTAAATAAATATGGTAATTTAGAAAATTAAATATTAAAATGTACAACATATTATACTATATTTCAGCGTTTGGGAAAATTGGTTACTGAACCCATGGTGAAATTTAAAAATGCCATTAATGAATTCAAAAACCATGAAAAAAGGGAATACCATCTTCTGTCAGTACAAAGAGCAAATGACTTTTTAATAAATTATGAGAGTGGAGGTAGTAAAGCTGTTGACATTCTTCTTGATAAACGCAAACAACAAGTAATTGAGAGCAATCGAAAGAGAATTGTACCAATTATAAAAATAATTCCAAACAATTTGTGCAAGAAATAATCTGCCATTACGCGGGCATAGAGAATCTGGTTTGTTGTCATCAAGCGAAATTAGAAGTAGTTGTTTGAATGGCGAACAAGGAGTTTTTTGTGCACTTCTTTCGTTTCGAGTTGAATCTGATGATACTGCACTTCTGAGCCACATTGAAACTTCAGCAAAAAATTGTACAATGATCAGCTCTAGAATACAGAATGAAATCATAGTTGCGGTTGGAGATGTGATAGTAGGAAAAATAGTAGAACGAATCAAAAAATGTAAATTTTTTTCAATATTGGTAGATGAAACCACAGATATAAGTACAATTGAACAAATGACTGTGTGTATAAGATACGTAGATACATCTTGCTGGATTATTAGAGAAGATTTTGTAGGTTTTGTTGAAATGAACTCAACAACAGGTTTAGCACTAAAAAATTCAATTTTAGATAAGCTTAAAGATATTGGTTTAAGTATAAATAACCTCAGAGGTCAGGGATATGATGGTGGTGCAAATATGTCTGGGAAAAATAATGGTGCTAAAGCTCTAATTCAAAATGACCAACCACTTGCATTCTACACACATTGTTTCAGCCATTCATTAAATCTTTGTCTGTCTAAAGCTTGTAATGTTCCATCCATTAAAAATATGTTGGGAATCGTGTCTTGTGTTGCTACTTTTTTTAGTGCATCTGCAAAAAGAGCTGATAAACTAAAGTCAATTATTGAAGCAGGTACAACTAGTAATTCTGAACAAAGTAAAAAAATGAAATTGAAGAAACTGTGTGAAACTTGGTGGGTGGAACGTCATGATGCACTGATAACATTTAAGAGTTTATACTTATACTTAGTTCATGCACTTGAAGATCTACAGAATGATACTAATCCTGAAACTTCGTGTAAAGCCACATTATACTTAAATTCTATTATGAAAAGTGATTTTTTAGTATCACTTGAAGTCACTGTTACTGGTTTTTCATATACATTGCAACTTAGTATATCATTGCAAAGTAAGCAGCAAGATTTTTCAAAGGCATTGTCTGATATAATGGTGATTCGATGTGCATTAGAGGAACTTCGAGAAAATGCAGATGTAAGCTTTAAAAAATTTTTTAAAGATATCGTAGAATGTGCAGCAAAAGTTGATGTTGAAATGAGTATGCCACGAATTTGTGGACGACAAACTCATCGAGTCAACATACATGTAACAGATCCAGAAACATATTTTAAAATTTCAGTGTATTTGCCATTTCTTGATTACATAATTCGAGCTTTGCATACATGATTCAATGACAGACTATCTGATGTTATGCCACTGAAAGGACTGATTCCATCAAATTTTAGTTTTTACGATGATGACTCTATTTTAAAGGCAGCCATGATTTATGATAAAAATCTTACATATAGTGACAGTTCATGTCTTAGAGCTGAACTACATATGTGGAGATGTCAGTGGTATAATAAGGATGACAAACCACAATCAGTTATTGATACACTACCTCACTGTACAAATCTATTACCAAACATCCAGGTGCTGTTAAGACTGTTTGCCACATTGCCAATTACTTCTGCTACACCAGAGAGAACATTTTCAACATTGAAACGTTTGAAATCCTACTTAAGATCAACCATGACAGAGGAACGTCTTAATGGATTAGCTTTAGCAAATATAAACAAAAAAGAAAATCTGACCGAATTGGAAGTTATACAACAATTTTCAAAAACATCACCGAAGCGACTACAATTAGTAGACTGGACCAAATAAAAATTTATTTTATTGCTCATTATTTTTGTTATTAAATTTTTTATTAGTTCTTTTTTCATGTATTTTTTCTTGTTCTATTATATGCTTAATTTAATTAAGAAATAAGAAAGCACTTTATTATTCAAACTTATAATCTTGTGACAACTGAGTAATTATTTATTTTCAGCCCCCCCCCCCCCCCAATTTAATAATCCTGCGTATGCCACTGAATATG
>NC_042493.1:96616643-96617786 GCF_005508785.2 Acyrthosiphon pisum
ATTATTGACATTTGAACAACAATTAATACACGTAAATAAAATTTAAATGTAAATCTCCATTACGACTCGTATAACGTCGAGCGACGGGTGGCGTACTCTGGTATTAAATTCTAAACTACTAAGCTGCCGTAATTTTTTGCGTCAATATTGTACCATTGAAAGATACGGGAGTGGTGTCACCTTATCTTCTCTACATCGTGATTATAGCGCATATTAATTATGCAATTTTAAGTTCTAAAAAATCCCAACCCTGGTTATGTGTAATCAAGGTGTATTGATAAGGTGTCGTCACTCTGGACCCCTATACGTATACACTCTTGATTGAAAATATTACCACAGTTCTATAGTCCCCAGAGCGCGCTTCCTGTCCTATGAAGGCCAGTTTTTTCATACCGTTTCGTACTGTTAAATGCAAAATGTCTTAAAAATTAAGAATTAAAATGCTATTTTTTTTTTAATTGAAATTAGTGTTTACAAAAACATTGAATAATAAAAAGTTTTTTTTTAATCAAGTTGGAATAATATATTGGAGCATGTAATTATACATTACAATGATTACATTTTGTATTTTAATCATTTGCAATATTTTATATCGATTAGATATCAATTATAAAATATCATGTATGTCACTTCTTTGGATACTTGCATCCTTCTTAAAATCTTTAAATTAAATTCAAACTAATATGGTTCTGCTCCTAATTTTAACAGTAGTCTAGTAGAGTGGAGTATTATTTTCTAGTGCTCATAAAAACTCTAAATACATATTTTGCATATTTTATTATATGATTAGGTATATTATTTATATTATAATATTATTCAACAATAGTTATCTTATAAGCTTCAAACTAATTTTGAAAAATTATTTAGTTTTCTTGGTGTTTTCTCGTTTTTAGCAACTTGCTAATTTTTTTTTTTTGCAAGTGAATATCATTCTTGGTTTGACATAATGCGTTATAATACATTTGGTTAATATTTGACTGTGTACCTTTGTCAAAAATGTTGTTTATATATTCCTTCAATAACTACATATTATGTTAGAAAAATGTATATGAAGTTTTTAAATTGAAATGCACCATTGCAAACATGATCTTTTACCGGAACAGATAGTTATATATATTTAGATATTTTACAGTATAATCTAGT
>NC_042493.1:96617836-96621596 GCF_005508785.2 Acyrthosiphon pisum
TAATGCAAAATAGTATAAAATTTCGAGCGAAGCGATAAAAAAAAAATGTTTGAGTCGGCAAGTTAATAGGTCTACCCCCCATAAATTGTTCTTTGGGACGGCCTGCATACTACTATATAGACGATGCATATTAAGGAAAATTAGATTGCTTATGAGCTATTATTTACTAGCCAATATGTCACATCAAAAAAGCACTAACTAGGTGTATCGTGTATGGTATGACTGTGTATTGGTAACCCCCACATAATTTTTACCAGTAAAATCTTAATATATAAATAAAAAGAGTATTGTACAAAATATAATATAATATATTTTGTTTTTATCACTGATAATATGAAGTGTGAATATGAAATTTTCATACTATACATAGTATAAAATATTATACTATATTGTTGTGGTGTGCGACGTGCGTTAACACACTAGATCGATATATCGACGGTCGGTGTCTTGTCGAAAAGCACACACACAATACCTATAAGAGACGTTTTTACGAATAGATTTGGAAGTGAAAAAAAACGAACGTCATTGCGAGGGAGAAACGAAAATTTGTTGCGAAATCGCGTATATCCACACAAATAGATGGTCGAGTGACAATGAAAAAAAATAGTAATCATTACTCATTACATTTCGTCTACCTTTATTCATGTAGGTATAATAATAACTACACAAGGTGTGGCCCATATAGTATGTTACGTATTTAGTGATACTGTAATTATTATAACATTATTTTTCAAATTGCATTCTCCCTTTCATAGCAATCAAATATAGTTTAACAAAATTTAAAAATGGAGTAAAATTTAAAAATACACTATGCCCTCCCCTCCCCTCCCTGGTGGAATTTCTAGCTGAGCCCTTAGTTGCGCCGATACCGATCCTACAGATTCGTAGTCAGCAGTGGCCCGGGCCTACCCACTTTTTTCCTTTGAGTGTTCTCAAAATTAAGTAAACTTAAAAACTAAAGTAAGTACGACGGCTGGCAAACAATATTTAACTTTAAAAACAGCCCACTGACTAAGTAAATGATCGACCTCATTCGGCGACGGCGTGGCACAGCGATGTGGTGATGCTCCTGGTCAAGCCCGGATTAAGAGGGGGGGTCCGGGGAGGGTCATGGCCCCCGGGCCTCGATAGTTAGAATTTATCATCTAATCTTATCATGAAAAGGTTATCAAAAAATAATATCAGACGTGTAATTTTCGCGGTGGTAACGAAAGTAAACGGTTTCATCCATATACGTATAATCACGATATCTTAAACCGTGCGTATAATATTAATATATACGTCAATGGTTTCATCTATTCTGTGACTGAGCTACCGTCATTAGTGATTACTCCACTTACGCGCCATTACGGGTTTGATCTTTGAAGACATCATTATCGACGAGTCGCAAAATAACTATAGGTAATAAAGAAGGACATAATTATCTATGAAAAAACTGACTAGTGACTTCTATTGCGCTTGCGCGTCAGACGTCAGTGCTCGTCGGCCGTCGCCACGGACTAAGATTAACTGGACTTGAAACATATAATATTATTTATCATATTATTATTATGATATTATATACCTGCCGCGGTGATATAAATTGCGCCTGACAACTGGAATATCCTATCTGAAATTCATTCCGTGCATTTTTATTTTCCCTGGGGCCCATTGGTCTAAAGGACAGTCCTATACTTACCTACTTGGTATTAATTTTAGTATCGTGTGTTGGCCACAAACATAATATAAAACGTTTAGCGTACACAAACAAGTTATTCAAATATATATATATTTTTTTTTATATATTAATTATACAATATCGTTACACTAATGACAATACCACGTATCTAAATTTTACCAATTGTTCAGGAGAGTGAAAAAATTGAAACTAGTCACATATACTATTTGGATAAGTGCTATCACTTAAATCCAATTTGGAGGGAAAATAATTAATTCTAGGTTATTGTACAGAAAATACTTTTTGTGCGCAAGGAGATTACAAATATTTTGATACCAAAAACTCATTTTGTGTAAAATAGTATTATTACTCTATGGTAAAATGTCAGTTACGTGATATTGTCATTAGTGTAACGATATGTAAAGTATTATTTTTTATAAAACGCCCAAGACGTGATATTTTCGTGATATTTTCGGCTGAGGTGTATTCATTTAAACAAAAGACTTTTATCAACACAAAAATTATGAGAAGCGTTACAAAAAAATTAGGAACTTATTTCCAAAAATGTAAGTTTTCTATAATTGTATAAATAACTTAAAACTAAAAATTTGGTATAATTGCAGTTTAGCTACCACGCGATTTTTTCAATTTTTTTTTTTGAAACATGTATTTCAACGAGTTAAGAACGATGGTGCAAAAATAAATTTGCGCAAATGATTAGTTTTGAAGTTATAAACTTGCGAAGTTCACTATTTTCGGTGTTTTACTCATGCGCGCAACACTTTATTTTAACGCTCTTATATAACGAATTTTTAAATTATTTTATAATTATTTTATGTTAACTGCGTAATCACTGCCTATATACTACGACATCACTTACCCTGTTACCTACTTAAGGTGGTGTTGCATAGCAAGTCGGGGGATATTTTCGATTTGCGGAGCGGAGCGACGGCGCCGAGGAGCGTAGCGACGAGTGCCGCTAGCACTGCATCACTGTACGATGTGTTTTCAAATTGGTGGCTCGATGCAACAAAAATGAAATTTTTTTAACCCTGTGACCCACTTGGGGAGGTGTTGCACAGCAAGTCGGGGGATATTTTCGATTTGCGGAGCGGAGCGACGGCGCCGAGGAGCGTAGCGACGAGTGCCGCTAGCACCGCATCACTGTACGATGTGTTTTCAAATTGGTGGCTCGATGCAACAAAAATGCAATTTAGTTTTACACCATTGTTTTAAACTTGTGCCCGTAATAAAAATCTAAATTTGTGATAGGTAAAATATACGCGCTACGCGCTGGAGTAGTGTGGCGCGCATGCGTATAAACGCAAAATCGCAAACTTTGGAACGCTATAACTTCCAAAATAATGATTTGCGCAAATTTATTTTTGCACCATCGTTCTTAACTCGTTTAAATACATATGTTTCAAAAAAAAAAATTGAAGAAATCGCGTGGTAGCTAAACTGCAATTGTTCCAAAAATTTTTGTGAAATTTAAATTGAGGTTTTTATTCAACGGAATAGGTAAGTTTGCTAATTTCATAAAAATATGGTAATCACAGATTCTGAATTTTACTCTTAAAAAGTTTGAAGCAAATATGTTTGGCTATTAATTTGTCACAAAATTATAACTTTTCATATCATCCGCATTATTTAGATTTTATTATGCATAAAATGTGAATAAATAATAATAATAATAACTGTACTATTTTACATTTTATGATTTTTTTAGCTGCAGGATACAAACTGATCAGGTCATACAAAACTGATGCCAATGAAAAGGACAAACTGAACAATATAACTCATCTCGTATTTGTGATTCATGGAATTGGTCATAAAATAGATAATAAAAAAATAATAAAAAATACTTCACAGTAAGTTTACTTTGCAATATTACCCAATATGAAATAATTATCATGTGTTTATTGTTTAATATTTTAATATTGCTATTATGTTTAATTTAGATTTCGCGATTGCGTTAAATGGATCAAACATAAATATTTCCAAGGTACTGAACAGAGGGCAGAGTTTTTTCCTGTGGACTGGAGATCACAGTGTAGTTTTGACGGAGGTAATATATTTCAAATAATAAAAACAATGAAATAT
>NC_042493.1:96622812-96623867 GCF_005508785.2 Acyrthosiphon pisum
TACGTCAAAATGAAATATTCAAAGAAAACTTAAACTTGTTCCCAATGTCGTTGGCCAAAAAAGTATATAATATTTACCATCGTACAGATCCTGTTGCTTACAGGTACACTTTATTTATAATATTAGTTATTGAATTATGTACTCGTATATTTGACAATTGTGAGACTGAGAATGTTTAATATTATATTATCTCAGGTTTGAACCATTAGTTGCAAAAGATTATTGTCGCTATAAACCTGTTGGTATTCAGGCCTGTGGTATCAAATGTGATTACTCTGAAGTTCCTTTAGAACTAATTGAAAACATAGATACTGTTAATACCTGTCCACTATCAAGAAATAGTACTCCAGTTGAAAGTATGTTATTTATTTATTTTTTTATATTTACTATGAATCAATATAATAATATCTAATGTGAAATATTAAATATTATGTCTAGATTTGAATCACCGGTTAGATTATATATTGAGAGATAGTATCGGAGGATCGGCCAGTGATTATTTGTCAATGTGGTATACACATACGTCATATTGGTCAAACTACGACGTAGCATATTTCATTTACACTAGGTTATTCCCCGAACTAGATAAGACAATGGAAGATTTTCTAAAACCTGAAGAGAAAATCCCCAATTTTGACTTACAATTAGACCAAGGTAACAGTTCTAAAGTAAAAAAAAATTGACCTCAGCTGTTCACAATGTTTATAATGCTCAATTTTTTAAACCTAAATATAATATACATTATATGAATAAGAGTAAAATAAGAAAAAAAAATATTTGTTTACTGTTTCAGATCTTTAAAGGTATTGAAGTGACTGAAGATTTGAAACTTGTGACGAGAAATTCAACATTTTGCAAAATAGGTTCATTATCCAAATATATGTCATAACTAAAATAAGAAAAATATCAGTTAAAAAAAAATTCTATAGTTAAGCATACTAACTACACAATATAAGCGTAATTAGTAATACTTACGTTCCGACAGGTAATTCATAAGTTTGATCTCGGTTCGTTGAAAGTTTAAACTTATTTCAGACAATTTATTATTAGTATTC
>NC_042493.1:96623917-96624784 GCF_005508785.2 Acyrthosiphon pisum
TACTTTTATTATTTACAATGAACAAACAAAAAGTTTTATTGGAAAATTTAATTACATCCAAAAAAAAATATTAAACGAAAAATAATGGAAATGAAACGTGGTGTTATAGATTCTGAAAACTATTTCCGTGAGGCATTTAAACCAATAATTGAACCATTGAGTACACATGCAAAACAAAATGAAATATGTAACACACAGTCAACTGTACTAGAAAATAAATCAGAAACCTCATGCACTAGTGAAGATGATGATGATAACGAATTAAATTCACCATTTGAAAATTTTTTAAATAACCGTCCTAAATCAACACGTTATGATAAATCCTATGGTATGCATTATGATAAAAATAGTGATTCATATAAAATAGGAAAACATTCTGTAACTTTTAGTCACGGTAAATTACTGCTGCTTAATAAATATTATAAATTCACACCAGGTTTATGGTCTTTATTATGTGAGAAGGAACCAAAAAAAACAACTATAGAAGATATAGAATCTTATTACAATATTTTGAAAACTTCTGGAGTCCATTTAAAAGCAGATGGAAAACCCAGAACCTCAAGGTATCATAAATGGCTGAATGTTGTAAAACCGTTGTATGATCGAATGAAAATGGAGGAAAAACAGTTTAATGAAGAAATAGATAAAATTAATGAGAATACAACTCCACGAATTAACTTAAAATCATTTAAAAATACTTTACCTTCTAGTCCTTTTGGCTTATTAAGCGCTAAACGTAGAAAAATAACACAAGAAAATGATCCATTTGATTTTAATCAATCAGCAAGCAGTTTTTCACCGTCAGATCGCATGTCTACAGATATGATTAATTTTACTTCATCACCTGATCCTAAGTCAGGTAGTGGT
>NC_042493.1:96628096-96629034 GCF_005508785.2 Acyrthosiphon pisum
ATTATTTAATAAAATAGATTTTGATTCAACTTGTATAATATGAAATATTAAAACCGTTTAGTCTTAGATGAAATTAAGTATATCCTTTGAGAGGATTTACCATATTAATTCTTAATTGTAATCTATCTATTTTTACAAGTGACCATCCGGATTTTTTGCTTACAAACGTGTCAACCTCAACTAATATTTTATTAATCATTTTATTTAATATTTTATTAAAATCAGATGAATTACATGCAAGTATATTAGAAGTTTTAAATACTATGTTCTGCACTTCTTGTGTAATTATTCGTTCGTACACACTTTCTACATTCAAATTGAATTTTATTGATGTTTGCAGACATGATTGTTTCAACTTTAAAATTATTTTATCTAAAGCATAGTTTAAAAATTGTTTATAGTCTATAAATTCCAAATTATTCTTAATCATAAATGTCTTAGAACATTTTTTAAATCTTTCAATTTCAATTAATTCTATTGATTCTGATGATTGACGGTTTGAAACTATTGATTTTGATGGTTGACGGTTTGAAATAGTTTTCCTCATCCTTCCTATAATACAACTGTAAACATAAAATATATAAGCGGGTAATGTATTACATTTTTCTAACATCATATCAAACAACTCTATTTCAATTATAATTATACATATATACTTTTTTTCTTTATTAATAATATTATTATGTCATATTAATATTTTATTTAATATTTTTTTATTAAGGGGTCTCTATAGGCAACTTCTTATACATTCGTTTGTATAATAATATTATTCTGTTTTTAGCTAAATGTAATCTTTGTACGTTTTTATTATTATGATTTTGTAAAGGTTTAGCTAACCAGTCATCAAATATGTTATTAACATATTTTATAATCGATTAATTTATAATAATTTATAATTATTGATTGTTTTTTTTTTCTCATGATTTGTACACAGTTTA
>NC_042493.1:96629084-96630159 GCF_005508785.2 Acyrthosiphon pisum
CATCTCCTGTAAGTCGGGTGCACGCAACATTACATATAAACCTTAATGTTCCTATATCGCACCCACTATCCTGAATTTGTGGTACAGTTATCATATAATTTTGGTGTTTCGCTATTCCTACTATTTTTCCTGTATTAATGCCCGTGTCTATAAAATAAACTTTTGTTGTTGATATTCCCTCGGGTGCTGGCTTATTGTCATCGAGTATCGTGGTCCATAATAGCAATCTATAATATATATATTTATGTTAATTATTATTTCCGAATTTTATCGCGTTCACATCCCACGTCAACTTTTATTATTATTTATATTTATTTTCATTGTTATTGTAAATTATTACGTCTATACATTACTACACACTAATACTATCTTATTATTTTATAACTGTTTTATTTTTATTTATACATATTTCAATTAATTATTCGCGATGTATTTATTCGCTTTCGTCGTCATTTTTATCGTCGTTTTCGTAATATTTTTTCACGTCATTTTTATGTACCGTTACTTTTTTACGATTTCGCGATATAACTACATTTTCAGAATCTAATATTTCTAAAATTTCGTATGGCCCCCTCCAAAGTGGACTTAATTTATTTCATTGAGTATGGTCTTTAAGTAAAATCATATCTTTAATTTTTAGTGATGTGAGTCTCGTAAATTTACCATGTAAAATTTTACCGGTAAGGTAAATTTACAAAAAACAATTTACAATTTACATTTTTTTTACCACTCAAACAGTTGAGTGACCACTTTATTTGTATGTCTTTGTATTTTTTATCAAGATATTAGGATTATAATACAAATTAGGATTTTTATAAAATGTTAACGACAGTTACGTGATACGAATTATTGTGATATGGTGTACGCGGTTACTGGTACTGTTTAATACGATACGTTATCTCTTATCTTTATCTCATCACATTTATTTTGAATACAATTGTCACGATTGTGGTATTGACGGCGTTGCCACACTGTCGTGGCCCGAAATGTGATTCGGGGCGCCGTCTATACTACTGTTACCAAATTCAGAAGGTTTACCTAGGTTCAGCTAGGATTAAATAAAATAACAACTTTT
>NC_042493.1:96632319-96634295 GCF_005508785.2 Acyrthosiphon pisum
TAACTATCGTAGTATCGTAGGTAATAGGTACATCGTGGACGGTGGACCGTTGTTTTACAAAATATTTTAAAATTAAAATTTTAAAGTAATTATACTTTATAGTAAATATATATTTCATATTCTTTATATTATTATTTTTCTCGTTTCTTATACCTACTGGGCACTGCCTACTACAGTACTACCTAATAATTTTTATATATTCATTTTTTGCTTGTTGTCTGTTGATAGTGTAGTGTGTATTTTTTAAACTTTCATCTATTCTATGATATAAATGTACCTACTAATATAGTATGTATATTACAGAGTCAGAGTGTATTAAATACCTATTCAATTTTTACAACTGTGCAACTAATTCAATTCAGTTTTACCTACCAAATATTATTGAACATGAATATTTAATATATTGGTTACAAAAAAGTATTTAACTTTTATTTTTAATCCAAAATGTTAAAATGTAAGTTTTATGGATAGGTGTATTATAAAATTAATGTTTAACTAATTTTGATTTTTTTTTTAATAAACAGCTTTTTTTTAAGCTCTCTGTTTTGGAGTGCTGTGTGTTGTCTCATCCTCATCGTAATGTAATAACTTATAATATAAGTCATGATTTCACTTTTGTGTTCAGAACATGGGAATTCAGTTAAATGTCCACTTCCTACTAAAACATCATCAACACAATTTTCGAATACATCTTCACTGTTACAATGTTTTTCAAAAGAATCTTCAATCGCTAAAATCAGATTGTAACCAACACATTTTATACCTTTATAATTCAATGCACTCGGGCCACCTGTACATACACGTTTTACATCTAATAAATGTATTAATTTTTCTATTTCCAGGTTTGAAAACGTCAATATCTTAGGCAATAGCAAATCTTCTTCAATGAATATATTGTCTAATATATAGCATCTTACACGTTGATCTTTGGTTATGACAATTTGTTTCTCAACAACAATTTTTTCATAAGTATTCATTATATCAAGTTTGGTGTAAAAAAATATCAGAACTTCGGTATTAATATAATGGTACCAACCATCTGGCAGCATTATATTATTTTTAATATTTTCCAAAAAAGAACAATCAATTGTTTTATCCAAAACCTATTATCAAAATATATGAACATTGTATATTTATATTATTTAGTTAAAATTTAAGTAACTGTTTAAACGTTTTTTAATTGTTAAAAGTAAATAACCTTTTATGTAATTACTTACTTCATGACCAGTTATATTCATATTATTCAATGCCGGGTGGTTTTGAACTGGCTATGACAATTGTCTCCTACATTTAACAATTTTTTGAGGACTTTCTTCAATAACTCTTTTTGTAGATTGCTATTAAATTATATTTTTGGTTGGTTATCAGTTTTAACATATTTATTGTAAACTACCAAAATGTACTACATTTAATTTACCTCAGCATTAACAATTCCATGTTCAACCGTATCAAAAATTTGAGGAACTGCACCTTTCGATAAACTAGGTTTCACTTTTTGAGGAAAGTCTAAACCCTAAATCATGTTAGTATTTTTTTTTTTAGTTGGTAATTATTTATTTATTTCTTATGTATGTCCTTCAAAGTTTAAATAACAGTTAAGAGGATGACTTTCACCTCAACTATTACTAAAATTATAGATGATAATATGTTTAAGGGTATGACAAATTGATTTTATATTTTCAAAATAAACAAAAAAATTGTGTAAATTTAAATGATGTTTAATTTGTTTTGAGACAATATTTAGACAAACCGAATATGTCATACCTTCAAAAATATTATTCTCTATTGTTTTTGTAATGGGTGATTTTACTCTAACATTGCTTAAAACATAAAAAAAAAATGATTCTGCAAAATTGGGTTTTGTTTATGTTGCATGTGGGCCAGAGAGAGAAAACAAAATTGCGCTGACATCCTCTTAAATTTTACCAACTATGTTTTTAAAATATTGTTTATTTTAAAATTTAATTAATATTACT
>NC_042493.1:96634674-96642925 GCF_005508785.2 Acyrthosiphon pisum
AAAAGTCCGTATTAAAACCTGACCGCATATTTTACCGTCGTTGCCAGTCCATATTATCTTAGTTCATGTTATAAACCACGGTCTTAGAAGATAAGGTCCGACTACTCTACCTTAACAGTGTTCCGCTTAATTGTGCAAATATATTTAAAATGTTGCCGCTGTAAAATTGAGCGCTGCCAGTTATACGTATTTAAGGTTAAGTAAAAATCACAGGAATCTGAAAAACTCCGGCTGGCGGCAGTTTCAAAAAGTTATCGAGAAAATGAGATATAGACCTTAAAGGTCCTTTACATCTTTACTAAAGATTAAAGAAAACGATTAAAATTACTCTTTGGTATAATGTTTTTTACTTTTTTAATCAGTTTTATAAATACATTATTGTTATGTTTTACAAAACTTTGCAATTTTTTTTTTATTTGTGTTTGCCTTATTCTGTTTTTTGTTTTCTTGGAAGGCAAATTGTCTCATGCGCATTCTAACATAATACATAATGGTAAATGCTATTATCTGTTCACCGTGTATTGCACATGGAAAACTGACTGGTGTAACTTTCATTAAATCATCTGTAATATGGTCCAAAACGTTTGCCGATGTACAGTGTTTGCTAAAACTTTCTTCGACTTTTTTTATAAAATTAAAGAAGCATATGTTAGGGTGTATTAATCCACCTCTTGTTTTCATGTTCACCAAAGTAGCAGGCAACTGCTGAGAATATATTTCTGATACAGCAAAAGAAGATTTACAGACATCACAGTCTTTGGTATATTTCAGCAATTGCTTTGATAAATATCCTATAAAATGAAAAATGTACATAGGTACTTATGTTGTGCTCTTTTAGGGAGTGGCCAATACAAACAACTAACAAGCATAAACAATTATACATTTGTACCAATACTTATACATACCAGTCAAATAGTATATTAAACAGTCTACAACCTCAGCTTTTGCATAATCGTGTTCGACTACATCGGTGAACTCCCATTCTTCTTGTTCTATTATTATATTTAATTTATTTTTCAAATTTTCTAATAAGTTTGACTTTTCAGGATGATAAATATTCTTCAAATCCGATATGGAAATTAATGGAGTTAATGGAGAATCATCATTTATGGTGCAATTTCCACTTTTGGGTGGTTTCAGTATACTGTAAGTTGATAATAACTTGTACAGTTGTAGAAATGTTGGCGCTGATGGGTGATCGTTGGATCCCGCAGCTTGGTGAATTATTCCAAAAAACATCTAGGTAAAATTAATAATTTGATTGTTTATAATTTTCATACAATTATTTTTTCTGTTCATCCTTCTAATTTATCCTGATTTATCTTTCCAGTTAATAAATATTTGAAATTCCAACAAGAATTCAAGTATTTGGATAGATCAAGTGTAGACTGGATTGTCACTCTCAGACCACAAGCAGTACTGTCTGTTAGGAATTCAGATTTTTTTATGTGGCCATCATCATATTGTTTTTCCCAATCATTCATCCAAATTAAAAATGATTGAAGAAACTGTAAGTTCAAAAATAAATAAATTATAGTAAAAATAAAATAAAATTTTTTTAAAAATGAAACCGATTATAAATAAATAAACAATAATAAGAACATCATGCTAAACTTAATTTTTTTTTTTTCAGTGATAATTACCAACAATAATTTTTTTGCTATTTAGTTTTTGTAAATTTAGTATTTATAAAACCATTCTAATATATAATATATTAATAGGTATACAAGTTATAAATTTACCTGGTAATCTTTGCCATCCACTCTGAGTCCTTCAGCACCAAATTTTCTATTAAGAGCATCAAAGCAATCATTAAATTTACGACAAAACATGGCAGTTGGTTCACAGTCTTCAAATCCAGCAATGTTATATTTTTTATAAAATAATAGTCCATTAGCCACTGAATTACTCAAGACCTAAATAAAATTAAGTAATAAGTTAAATTTAAATTTAAATATAATATGCTTGTATTATTTCTTCGTATTTTAAATTATTATATTTATTTATAGATAAATATTAAATATCATACTTGAGTGGCCAAGCGAACCCTCATTTTATCAGAAACACTAAGTTGAATGTGATTTTTGGATAACTTTGGGCACACTCTCAAATTTCCTGTCAATTTTATATCCCCTTCATATAAAAGTTTGATGTACATACAGATTTTTTTTCCTATATTGAAAAATAATAGATGCTAAACACAACACATGAAATATTTTGATTCACAAACACATTAACATTTAACTAATTACAAACTTGCATTGAGTGTTTTATCATTGCATAATTTATTCCTGACGTTTTTTATTAGGTGTGGTGTATCTGAAAAGGCATATATTTTTCTATCATCGTCAAGTGGATGATGAAACCAATTTTGAAAAGAATCAATATGGCCATTGACACCTAATTCAGTCCACATCTTTCTATTTGTCTGAGCTCCATCAGACACTATACCGTGAATAAGGGCACCTGACTGTTCTAAGAGAATTATGCACTTGATTATGAGTTTAGCCAATTCAGTTCCAACTACAGGACCTCTAGAGACAAAAACAGCCACTGGTTGTGAATAACTATCGGCAAGTGGCTGAAACATAAAAACTAAACCACTAGTTGCCTTCTCATTGATGTCTGTTGCTTTATAGTCTTCTCCGTGATCTACCAGGCCTCTAAATTCAAGCTTTTAGAACATACAGTGATTGCTTCTCTCACTGATATTTCATCAACTAAGAGAATGCCATGCTTTTGAAACTCAGTTTTATTCTCCAAATATTTTTTTAAGAAGGCAAAAAATTTTGAATCAAAACCACAAGTCATATTTATTGATCCTAGATATCGCCTTATAGAGCTAATACTTGATAATGGCAATATATTATTTTTATTTATAAAATTATAACCACTTGGTGATCTTATGTGCAACAACATGCACAGCATTATCCATTCATCAGAATACCTTCTGCCTTTTGAATTACTAACCTAATTTAAATTGAATTTGCATTTAATTAATTTTATTATCTACTTGGTATAATAATTTAAATATATTACCTTTGCTGCTCCGAATATTTCTTTTATAATTGTTTTTTGATATTCTGGACAGTTAATATCATTCATTTTTTGCTCAATACTTTATTGAGTTGTACTTTTTAATTTTTCCTGTAACTCATCCATATTCTTTCTCATTATGTCAATTTTATTTTTAAAACGATTTTTTTGTTTTCTTTGAAGTTCGTTGTTTTTTCGCAAAATTTCAAGACTTTTTTTGCTTTTTGGGGTTGTTTTTATTATTATACGTTTTGGATGAGATATTGAAAATCTTTGTGCTCTCTGTCGGTTTATGGATTTATTTGCTTTTGTGCAAAATGAACAATGGTAAGAATTTATAATAGTTATAGGACAGTTTAAATGACGTTTTGTTAGCATAGTATCAACAGTCAAACTGTTATTTCTTGAAAACATGGAATCATATCTACAACATATATATATATATATATTATATAATCAAAATAAATTGAAACCTTAAAATAAAATTTTATTTTAATTTTCATATAACAAATCCACGCCTCTACAGATTTTCATGGTCGCTATTTCATTAATTAAATCTATTAAATGCTGACGACTTTCAAGTTTATGGAAGGAATTTGTAAACTTATCTTTGCTTATATTTTTGCCCAAAATATTGCAAGTGAGTTCTAAGTTTTGATTAACAATAATTGTTTTTCGCATAAATGAATTTAAATTGTTCTGTTTTTGTGCAAAAACAATTTCAGACACACCAAAAAACTTTTTATCTATCGATAAATACTTTTGCCAATGTGATGGCAAGTTTAGGTCCCATGTATTTAGTTCGTCAAACAAAATGCTAGCAGTATCAAATTGTAGTTTAGATGTTTGATTCAATTTATTCTATAAATAAGATGATACATTAAGTAGGTATGTGTTTATAAATATTTTAACCATCAGTTTCTTGTTTACTTTTTTATGTACAGGAATGCTAAAATCAGAAGTGCTGCAGCCCATTAAAGAAGTATTGTCATCAAAACTAGTAGAATAGTTATGTTCTAGCATAACTCTTGAACTCGACATAAGATCATTAGGCAGAAGTTCAATATTAATTGTTGGTTTACAAATTAATTCCTAAAAGTTAATTGAAAAAATTGTGTTAGATATTTTGGGTACAATTTAAATAACTAAATAACTTAGAAAAAATTAAGACTACATTAAGTTAATATATAGTGTAGAAATTATAAAATTATTTGATGAACAAATGGAAATATGTTCACATGTTTAGTGTTTAATAAAATAGTATAATTTTTAAAATAATTATATTGTATTTTCATTTATTGATAAATTAATACTAATTATTATATTATTAAAAAATAAAAATGTACTTCTTCATCACCGCCGCATGTAAAAGTTGTTCTATTAGTGGTAGAACTACTAGTGTCTAATGCATTGCATGGTTGAATTAAATCTTCCACCTATTATTAAAATTGGTAAAGAATAAAAATACTTTTATACTATACCTATTATATTATATTGTGATTACCTTATTCTCAGAAAACTTCAATCGTTTGCGAGAAAATGGTACTGCATTTGGTTTCAAACGAGGCCTTACTAATGTAGTCTAAATATTTAATTAATTAATGTAATGTTATAATTACATAAACAGTGTATTTTAAATTTTTAAGGCAAATTGATGGGTAATTTAAGAGATTAAATAATGTGAAAAAGAAATATTGATTGATTTTCTTGTGGAATTAATCTGTTTAATACATTTTGTTATTTTACTTACCGAGCATACAATATTTCCTACTTTATCCACTATATAATTTTGTTTTTTAATGGCATCAACTGGAAAATGTAGTTCACAAATAACATCATTTGTGTCCAAGTGATCAATGTTTAAAGCATTCAACCATTCTTTCTTTAAACTTTGATCTTTTGGTGTTACAAATACCGATAGTTTTCTAGTTTTGTTACAGCCAAACCAACAAATTTTATTAGGCATTGTTAGTATAATTTTTATTATATAATAGCATAAAAAACAAAAGGATAGGACGATTAATCAGGATTATAAAATAAAAATGCACTTTATGTTGTACAAATGAAGTTTATTTTAAAAACAACGATTATGTAATATGTATAATATATTAATATTTAATATCTATATTATCAAATTTGCATAGTAGTAAATAGTGTATTAATGCATAATAGTTATAAAAATAATATTACGTTGTTCAAATGCATTATCCCAATAATTAATGTTTAAATGGCGGTAATTACTAATTACTAATTTGATAAACCTTTACTACAATAATTCATAACCTCAAAAGCGTCTAACCAGCAGCGCTCATTAATATTGTGGTGAAAATTTTAAATGTTTTCGCTCAAATAAGCGGAACATTTCATGATGGTTGGCAGGGGTCAGACCTTATCTTCTAAGACCGTGTTATAAACTTATAAATCGCATGGTCATAATAAATAATAATAATTTTCAATATAATTGTGATTATAAAATATGTTATAATTGTGTTTTTGTACTTTTGTTCAATTTAATTTTATTTTATGATTACTTATTAATAAATGATATTATAATAAGTCATTAAGCCTCAACAAATTAAGAAACAATATTTTCAAGCGTGTCAAAATAATAGACAAAAATGTCTATTTTGTAACAACACTTACAAAGAAAATGTTACGAGAATGGCAATTCATATTTCTAAATGTCCAAAAGTGCCATAATCAATTAAGAACATCGTATCAAAAAATAATGTAGGTACCTATGTAATATAATGTAATTATATTTAAATATAGGTAGGTATTCCTACAATAATATTTGAACGAATATTGACTCAGAAAATGTGCAGGTATCAAACAAATTACATCTCCAACAATTTGTGGCTTTAGAAAAACAGGAAACTGTTAAAAATAATGCTACTTCTACAATGGAAAACGGAAAGTTAATATCGTTTATGGATAACATGAAAACAAATGAACAAGTAATGATAATTTTAAAATAATTTTATAATAATTCATTGATAGTTAGTAACGTTAGTACATACCAACTCTAATATAATTACAATTAACTAATTAGTGATTAAATATACAATTTCTAGTAAAAACAAACAAGTATATTATCTACTATTAAGTTTTAAATGTAATATATTTTTATTAATATAGCTAAATGCTCAAATCTCATACTGTTTTTTATATGTATGATACTTAACTATAAGATGAATAATGTTTGGCAATTAACAGACATATTTTAATATTTAATTTATTATTCATTCCAAAATGTTACATTATGCATTCAACTAAATTAAATACCTATATAATGTCTATAGCTATATATAGCTATTGGAAATACTTATTTATTAAGAATCAAAATAATACAACTTAGTACTTACATTATAATATCAAATATGAGTAAATTACATGTATTTATTTTTTAGTTTTTAAGTTATTAATGAAATCATGAACATCATATTGAATTTTATACCTATATTATGGTTACAGGAACGTTTATGGAAACTTTTAGATACTGCTATATTTTCCAGTGCCACGCCATTGTCTATAGTAGAAAATAACCACTGGATACAGTTTTTTAAAGCATTAAGACCAAGTTTTCAACTTCCAACACGTTTTATATTATCTCATAAATTGTTAGACTATGAGTATAATCTAATTAATTTAGAAAGTCATTTCATTAAAAATGCCAGTAAAAACACGTTGGGCCTTATTAGTTTCATGCTTACAAAGTTTAATTCAAAATCAAACATCCCTCCGTAAGTTAGCCTGGTCTGAAGACAAACATATTATTGATAAACTAGGAGATTTAAAATTGTTGATTCTCGATTTTTCATTTTGGAACAAAATTGATCAAATTTTAAATATTGTTAATCCCATTGCTGAATGGATAACAAGATTATAAGCTGATAAACCATTTATAAGTGATGTGTTTTATGCACTGCTTGATATAAAATCAATTATGATAAACAAACTACCTGAAATAAACTTTTTGTCTAAAGAAGAAAAAAATCTATTTTGTTATTTTTTGACAATAGAAAAACTATGGCACTTCATCCAATACACTATGCTAGTGCTATACTTGACCCAAGGTACCAAGGAAGACAATTGGAATCAAACAATGATATTGAAGGAGTTGAGTATATATTTCTTGTTTCCAAATTATTGATCCCTGAAGAAACACAAAATGTAATGCGTGAATTGACTCAATATAGAACACATGAAGGGTTATGGTCACTAGAAATAGAAAATGTGAGGCCCTTCCACTTGGTGGAATGGAATTTGTGGAAGTAGTAAGTTAAGTAAAATTGCATCAAGAATATTATCTTTACCTTCATCATCTGCCGCTACCGAAAGATAATTCAGTACATATTCACTCATCCATACAAAAAAAAGGAATAAGTTAACTAATGAGTGGGCTGGAAAGTTATTATACATTCATCAGAACCAAAACAATTTACATAAAAAACAGGTTCAGAAAAAAAATTCCCAAAACACTGAAAAGAACATTCAGTCAGATGTTAGTGAAACACATTCTATTGTAAATGATTTTCATATGGCCTTCAACAAGTACTTTTAATATAAACCAGTTGTCAGGAAAAATAGAAGCTGAAACTGAGGCTGAACATGAAATGAATAAAATATCAAGTTGCAGCGAAGAAGATTGGGATACAGACGACTTAGTTGATAACTCAATGGATACAGAAAGTTTTTCTTCAAGATCAGATTTTGAAGAAGTAATAATACATAGGTGATAGGTAGTTAACTTAAACATACTGTTTTCATTATACTATAAGTTGTTTTTTATTTTTTTTTGAAACAGATTAAAATTATTTTTATTTTATATTTTAATATCATAAATTAATAATTATTAATTGTTATTATTAATAAAGGGATTAAATACTAATACTTTATTTTATATTTATCTTGCCTTCTTTCATTATATTGTGAAAAAATTCAACAGGTACGCTATAATTTGAATTTTAATAAAAATTTACCAATTTTACCGTAAATTTGGTAAATTACCAAAAATTTTTTTTACGTAAAATCCACATCACTATTAATTTTCAATTCCTCCGTTTTTACTTTTTTATCGTAATACCGTTTATTCACTTCCTTATTTTTTATTAACCTACTCCGGGCTATCGTGTAGAGCCTCCTGAAGTTTTTGTTTTAAATCGTATACGTAATCATCATAATTATACCTGGGTTCTGGAGTGGATTTTAATTT
>NC_042493.1:96643687-96644944 GCF_005508785.2 Acyrthosiphon pisum
GGTGCCGTGCAAGTGATTCTTACATGCTTCAAAGGCCCTATATATATGATTAGTTGAGGTCATCCCGTATCCGTATACAATATAGAAAGCGATAGTAAAAGTGTTGCACAGCTATATCGTAACTGCATAAGTATCTATTAGAAAACGACATTGTACACGCACGTGTGTTTACATGGTTTGAATACTAATATTAATTATATATTTCAACATATTTACTCCTAAATGTCCCCCTAAAACGGAATTATGCATTTGTTTGAAAATTACTAGTTTCTCCTCTTTACTAAACTCGAATTTAGTACAAATTATTATTTCTATATTTGAATTACGAAAAATGTATCTTATCATTGACCTAACTTTTGCCCAATATAGTCCGTCTTGTCGTCCTAACTGGTTCATTGCTAATTTAGTCAATTTATGCTTTTCACAAAAATGTTTAAGATTCAATAATGCTATGCGCACGTTTTCGTACGTGGCTAACTGTTTTTGTTTTGTTTTTGTTATTAAAAATATTATATACCTATCTCCATTTTTAAATTTTACAACGTCGCCTAAATCTTTATTAGACTTTATAATTGTTTTATCTCTACCAAATCGTATTTTTAACTCATAATTAATACCTGATCGAAAAATTATAATATTTTTCAATTTCAGATACAATATTGTAATCTGAAGGACTATTTATTAATTCCCCATGTACTTCCTTAACGTTTTTATTATAAATTACTGTCGTTTCGAATTTTTGCATAAAATTATCGTAACTATCGACTTTTATTTCATTAATGTTATACATACGAGATAGAGCATCGATATTGGTATTTAATTTACCCATTTTGTATACTATTTCATAATCATATTGTTCTAACTCTATACGCCATATAGCCAATCTAGATAACGGGTCCTTTAAATTAAATAACCATGTCAAGGATATATGATCCGTAAGTATTGTAAATTTCCTACCATATAAATACGGTCGAAATGTTTTTACGCCGAATATAATCGCCAAACATTCTAATTCTGTTGTCGAATAATTACATTCCGCCTTATTCAAAGTTCTCGAACTATAAGCTATTGGTAAATCAGATCCAACTTCACCTTGAGATAATATTGCTCTTAAAGCTTTCCCGCTAGCATCTGTCGTAAGTATAAATTGTTTCATAAAATCTGGATATTGTAAAATTGGTTCTGAACATAATATTTCTTTTAATTTATCGAAAGCTTTTTGACACATTCATCCCAATTACATTTTTCGTCCTTTCT
>NC_042493.1:96647116-96648370 GCF_005508785.2 Acyrthosiphon pisum
TCATACGCGTTTCCGTTCGAGCGACTGTTCGATTGCCAGCAATCTTTTGCGACATGACCAGCCTTTCCGCATGTGTAACATCCGGTGTTACTTCTATTTAGATTATTATTATTATTTTGTTGATAATTATTACCATTATTAAAACTTTGTCTATAACCATTGTTTTGATTATTATAATTATTGTATCCGCCGCTATTAAAATTATTATACGCCATTATAATTATTATTCCCTCCGTGACTAATATTTCTGTATCCGTTATTATAACCATTACGATTATTGAAATTATTATTTCTATTATTTTGATAACCTGTTCCGTTACCACCACGATTAATTACTCGATTTTTATTATTATCGACATGTTTTTCCTCATTACCACTGCCTGATTGTTTTTCATTTTGTTGTTGCACATTTCCCTGCAATTTTTCCATTTCTAATTTCGAGTTGCATTCTTATTCAGTAGTATACATTTGTATGTTCACAGTCTACTTTTTGTGTCACCACGGTAATTTCACACCGTTCAAGGGAGGATGTCCCCCTTGGACACAATAATTTTACTGTGTAAAAATTATGAAGAATTTGTACACTTTTTACACGGTAATTTCACACCGTTCAAGTGAGGATGTTCCACTTGGACTCAATAATTTTACCGTGTAAAAATTATGAAGAGTTTGCACACTCAAAGTCAGTTTTGTCCAAATATTTACAGTGTACATACTAAATGGTTTTTTTTCTCAACAACTAAAAACTGAAATAATAATTACTATATTCACATTTTTTTTTTTTTTTATTTTTGTTGGTTGCACTGTAATTTATATAATTAATAAATGTCTGTTCTTTTAAAAAATGTATATTCTTTAAAGTTATAAGTTGATCATTTTTCATATTCAGTTATTAATGATCCGTCGTTTAGTCAAGTTGTGTCTCATTTTACTTTATTTTCTAAAAGTTTCATTAAATTGTTTTATAAGTTATTCAATTTTTTCAAAAATGAATTTTCAAAAATGCCCAAATGATTTTGGATCCTTAGTTTATCGTATACGAAGTAATCCGACTGTGGTTCATCCAAAATTTTCTTCGTTTTCATCAAGATTTAAAACATTCAAATTATTCCCGTCAAATACTTCTCAAAATAAATATACATTGTCCGAATATGGCTTAAAATATTCACGAGTGGATGATGTCGTGCAATACTTTTGTTGCGGTCTTATTCTTCATAATTGGGAAAGGCTGGACGATCCATGGATTGAACATTG
>NC_042493.1:96650342-96651932 GCF_005508785.2 Acyrthosiphon pisum
CCTATGGGCTGAAAGTAGAGAACAATGACTGGGTTCTGGCAATCTGGCCTCTGGGTTGAGATAATTATAATTTCATATTATATTAGTTATTACTTATTATAACTTATAAGTGTATACAGTTCAGTTAATTTTGAGGATTTCATGTTTCGTGTTAAAAGCCGGGTAAAATTTTTTGCGGGTTTTGGGTTTCGTGTTAAAAACCGGGTAAAATTGTTTGCGGGTTTCGGGTTTCGTGTTAAAAACCGGGTAAAATTTTTTGCGGGTTTCGGGTTCCGTGTTAAAAACCGGGTAAATTTTTTTGCGGGTTTCGGGTTTCGTGTTAAAAACCGGGTACAATTTTTTGCGGGTTTCGGGTTTCGTGTTAAAACCGATAAAATTTTTTTGCGTGTAACCCGGGTTTTACAACCCGGGTTGAAACCCGTTTTGACTCCCTGCAATATACAATTACCCACTTGTAATCTACTATACAGCAGAGCGACATCCACTTACCTGCTTTCTTACATTAATACGCATATCATATTATTATAACTTATTAATATCAACTTAAAGTTGCACAACGGCTACGCACGTGACAACGGCATCTTCACTTAGCTTATAAATTACCACTAAAAAAATGGCAAGCTCGAGGAGATGATAAAAATATTGTTGCAGAAAATAAAAAACTAATACAAAACGAATTTAAAGAAAAATTAGGTTTAATCGTAAATAAAACTAAACCTGGATTTGGAAATTCAAATGATGGGAACACAGCAAGACGTTTCTTTAAAAATCCAGAAGTATAAGATATCTGCCGATATTACCCGAATATATATAGAACTTATTAAATAAATGCATATTATATTGATAGTTGTTTCTAGTGGACACGAAATTCATGTATTAAAGTTCCGAGAATTTTCACATCACACTGTCAGATATTTTATTCATGTGCCAGAATTAATTAAATATGCATTATTGTCAATTGGAAATTTAACAGAAGAAGCACAAGAAGCTCGCAATAAAGATTTTAAAAAATACCGTGAAAATAATTCTATAAAATGTAGCCGTGAAAAAACTAACACAGATATATTCAATTTTTTTTTATTAAGTTCTGATCCAGTCATCTCAAGCAAGAGAAAGTTATGTTAAAAAAAGGTAACCGCGAACGACTAACCGGCGAACATGACGCAGGCTCCACCGCCTAGAAAAGACACGAAGCTCCCGGGTTTGGCGTCCTCAGGCAAGCCATCCAACTACAACTACGGGCCTTATGTTATCACGAAGTGCTAGTCAAGAGCCGTAGAGGGAAACGTCCGCCAACCAACGACCCCCCCCCCCCCACAGCGCATGCCAAAGCATGACTTGTATGGCCAGGGGCACGTCGGATTATGACGGCCGCACGTCGTCTGAGGACCACGAGCACCGGGCCAAGGTCGGGACGAAGGCGCACCCGTACCATCTGGCTGAGGAATACAGGTTCCTTTCGCCACCCTGGTGAGGTCGCAATCTATCCATGTTGCTTACCGTTTCTGGTTACGGGCACCCTTCAATGTATATAGCCCCAACGATAAGCTAGATGAGCGCTAAGGAGGTTCCGCGGTCCACCTCGGCTGA
>NC_042493.1:96652032-96652948 GCF_005508785.2 Acyrthosiphon pisum
TATTATACAAATATACAATATTATACCTCCCACCAAGAATGCAAAGCACAGCCGAGGTCACTGCTGCGGGTTCGGCCTCCCCGAAATCCGAAATTGAAAACCAATGCTTATGTTTATAATAATGTTTAATGACTAATGAGATATTATAATTATTTGGACTTGGGATTATTTTTGAACTTATAAATAAACTATAGAATACCTATTGTCATAATTGCAGACCTCAGGCCGCTGCAGCTGCGGGTAACGCATAAACAAGATTATTCCAATTTCCAATACAACAATAATTACTGTACATTGCATGAACGTTTTGTGGCATTTCATACATATTATGACACTTAACAGTTAAAACATTTAAGTAATATTTCTTTCATTAAATATTATTTTTATGGAAAAAATATACAATATTGCATTATTGTTGCTTACTACGGACGCATGTTATGTCCAGAAAAAAACGGCCAGAGCCCAGAATGTAGACTTGTCGAATGTTAAATAACAGAAAATAATATTACAAAATTGAAAACAACCAGAATATAAAAAGCCCAGAACGTATTTGAACAGAAAATAAAATGAACGAAAATAAATACTACAGAATGTAAACTGACAAGGGGATAACACCAGTGCTATCACGACTATCTACTACCACGACATTGTATTACTCCGAAAAAATATTTTCATTGTCAACCATAATACTGCTTCGATATCAATTACTTCGAATATAAACTATACCGATTATATATTAAATTACTCCGACATATTTGATGATAGAGATAACTACATGATAAGTAAAAAACCTATTCATTTCATAGTTTTAGTATGAATTTGGTAAAAAATATAAATGATAAATCACGGTCCGCGTTTCCACAATATAGGTAGATACTCAGAATTTTTTTTTATAATATACAGGCCCCAGATACCT
>NC_042493.1:96654244-96658560 GCF_005508785.2 Acyrthosiphon pisum
TTGACATGCTTATCACAAGTGGGTAGTAGGGAGATCATGTGATCTATTTATCTATGTATATATCACTATATGCATGATACTACCCCCCTTCTCCAAGAGGAGACATGTGCGGTCTTCACTCCCAGTGGAGTGGGACCTAGTTGGAAACCGGATGACGCAATCGGACGACAGCACGGGAAAATGGTGACTGCGTAGAATCACACACATTTTTTTTGCACTTTGCTATGAATCGAACCGATGACTGTGTGAGTCGTAATCAACTGCGTGACCACTGCGCCACTCCGGCCCCTAACCAGAATATAACATACTTTTTGGTTTAATGTATCCCATAAAACTTCACAACATTGTAAAATTAATTTTGATACGGTAGCTTTTCCTATACGAAAACCGTACGTAATTGACATCATTGATTCCCCAGACGCAAGATATCTGTAATAGTCACACATTATTGTACTCAATATTATAATAATTTACTAAATAAATAGATAGTAATGAATTATTATTATGGCGGGTATATTACCGCAATGTTGCAGTTAGGATTTCTCCAACTGATATTATATCAGGCCGACTTGGGAAACGCTTTATTTTGGGTCCAATTAGACACACCAACTCTTCAAATGTGCTGGCAGACATTCTAATAAAGTTTTGGTACTGTTCAGAATTTGTCAATTGAAGTTCACTAGTTAAACAATGATAATGCCCGTGTACCATTCTTTCTTTTTAAAAAAGGTTGAACATGCCATATGGATTTTGATCTAGTAAATCATAATTTAACATTAAAGAACAATATATAGGTATAGAAATAAAAGATTGTATAACCTCTGATTTTTCTTTTTTTTGTGTGAAATGGCTAAATATACAAGCAACACATTTCTTCGATGAATCTTAATAAAATAATTATACCATTGAAGTTCTTGATTTTCCATCATATTTTTAAAATTTAACAAATTAAACAGAGTTGACGGTAAAATAAAAACAAAATGCGTTTAAAACTTTAAAAAAATTTAAGAATAAAATATTAGCACAAATGATAGTTAAATTATAATATGTATTATGTATTTAAATATTTAAAAAAGGCGGGATATCCTTTGTGTACCGTTATCAAGAACCACATATAATAAAACCATAGTTACCAAAGTAACCAGTGTAAAACGTTTTGAAGACCGTTCGAATCGAAAATTTATTTGTCATTTGTGCACGCACACGTGAACGTGTATAGTGGAAACCCGCCTATACTCATTTCATTTTGATGAATGTTACAGATTATCAGTTACCTAAAACCAAAAGTTGCTACCAAAAATACCTATAACCAAAACCTCGAAAACGACTTGTTTATAAAATATGGGTAGTAACTAGGTTACATTTTGTCACGGACGTGAACATGTATGTACGTCCGTGCATTTTGCTGAGCACGAAAACTCGCCTACTGATAACCACGGATGTCCGTACTCCGTAGTTCATGCTGATAACGAATAACGAGATATTGTACTGGCATTCTAATTTCCAAGTATTCGAACATTTTAAACTTTCAAGTTGTCTCTTAAATTTCAGAATAGCATTTCTCTGTCGCTTGAATTCGAATTTTTTATGTTCTCTTAAAGTTATCACTATGCTTTGTGGGGTAATATGAACTCTGTAGTAGTGTAGTCTTATTCTCACGAGTTGCTATCGCCTAGGCAACTACAATTTATTGTTAGTTCTTAGCATCGCAATTATAAAGTTGACCTAAAACATACAAATGGATCGTGAATAATCAGTAAGTAACAATTTTTATTAGAAAAGTTAGTTTAGACTTGTACATATTTTGTAACTGTAGTATATTATGTTTTGTCTAATAAAAAAATGGTGCTTCTTGTCAAAACCATTTTTAAAATTTCCTGATTAGTACATTTTGTTGTTTAATGTCTTTAATTATAATGTTAATATTAAATACAAATTAAGTAATAGGTAAGTAGTATTAATCTGTAATACAGACAGTGCTTGGAAGAAACGTGTTCGAAGGAACTAGTCGGTATAAACTTATCAAGAACGTAGTTCCTTTTTCATGTGAAGGAACATATTTAAAGTTCGTTCATTTTATAGTAGAACATGAACAATTTTATTCGTTCTTTTTTTTTGGTCATTTACTCCCAAGTAAAGGGAATATAAATAATTTTTATATTAAAAACTTATAATTTTTTTTTTAGAAATTTAGTCAATATGACAATATACGATAATATTGACAATGTTTACAACATTTCATGTCAGTCACAGTATTCTTGTTGGTCTTAATTTGTATTATATAAACAAATCAAGCATTTTAAAAAGGAAATAATTATATAATTAAACAATTCATTACTGTATACAAATTATAGTAAAACAATTTTAAATTTATTATTAAACGAAAAATGTTTTTTTATTTAGGAATGAGGAAAGGAACTAGTTTATTTAAGCCGAGAAACGATTTACTTCTTTTTTAACAAGATGAATCTGAATGTAAACTAATTATTTCTTTTTAAAGACACTTTCCAACTAATGAATACAAAATAATAGTTTTTAATATTTTATTTTGTTTGTTGGTGTTTTTCACTACTTATTCTGTATTTTATATTTTATACTAAACAGACAGATATTGATAAAGATTATATTATTTTATTATGATATTTTTTTCATTTATGGTAAGTAACAGGGGCAGATCCAGAGTTAGGAAACTGTGGGTCAGGAAATTTTAAGGGACCACTTATTAAAACCAGATTAGAAATCTATACTTGTGTTCTAAGTATATAAAACAAAAAAAATTAATTTATACTGTATGTGTGTTTATTCGAGGGTCCAAGTGTCTAACTACCTAAAACCTGAAAAGAAGACAATTTGATCAGCAAATATTAACTGTGGGTCAGCTGATCTCCTGAACCTAGAAAATATGGTTTAAATATATTTAATATTAGAAAATCACTGTAACAAACAATAATATTTGTTAACTCTGTTAAGTAGTTTTAATTTAAGTTCTCTAGTACTCATTAGTTTGAAAATTTTAAATAGTTTGGAGAGCTACGCATGTTTTTACATTTTCCACAAATTTAATAATATATCTTTTATAAACAACAGGTAATGGTTTAATGTTTGTATTGAATTAGATGTTTATAATTTATTAAATAGAAATCTTTGTAAAATATCATAGGTAGTAAAATTAATTTGTATTAAAAATATTTTACAGATATATGATGGGAAAAGTGAAGAATAGGAAGAATAGGAAAAGAACATTAAAAAAACAGCGTCGGTCTACTAAAAATTGTAAGCATTTGACTGTAAAATCCAAAACGGCAGCTATGAACATTAATAAACCAAATTCCAGTGTGGTTGATGTAATAGAGGATAACAACGACAATTCACTTTCTACTGATGAACTTAAAAGTATAAAAACGGTTTCTTCCAAAGTAACAGTACCAAACATTACAAATTATGAAATTATAGATCTTACTTATATTGTTGATGGTGATAGTACATTTGAAAACTCCTCCACTATTAATCGTAAAAAATCTGCCCTAAACATCAATAATGATAATATAATAGATATTACCGATATTAATATCACAAGCAATACACAGGAAGATGTCCATAAACAATTTTCAAGTGATACAATGTTGTTTGATGGAGATGATGATGATGTCCAAATTATTGATGTTCCTACTTGTGTTCAAAATAAATCTATTGAACTTGTTACTATATTAGACGACAGTGACATAGCAAATACATCAAATCGAAAATCTGTGAAAAAACCAAATAGTTTTAAATCTGTGCACGGACGTCTAGGTATTCCTACAACAGGCACAGTTAAAAGCTCATATATTAGTCCTTTACGTAACCTTAAAAGGAAATTAGAAGAGGAAAATATAACTAAACTGAATTCTTTGGGTGACAACTCAGGAGGATTTATTATTGATACACAAAAAATGCCTTCTAACTCACACAATTTTATTACGTTAGAAAAAAAACCTGTTAAGAAGTTCAAGCCACAAGTATCTTCAACAGGTACGACATCTAGAACCAAAAGAAAACTACGACCAATCATCATTGATGGTTTAAATATTGGATTTGCGTGAGTTATGTTTCTTAAAATTCATTACAATGAAGATATTTATTATTTATAGCTTATGAAAACATTAAGATCAAAAATGATTTTAATGTGATATTAACACAAGTACTTGGAAATATTCTAATTTTATATTTATAAATATTTTACAGTTTCCTACATTATGAAAATGTATGATCCAACTTTTAAGTTTTTGATTATCGTAAAAATATTAAATCATAAAATTGATTTATTTTTAGACATG
>NC_042493.1:96658610-96670692 GCF_005508785.2 Acyrthosiphon pisum
TTTGACTTTGTATTTGACTTTCAAAATAACAAAAAAATGTTGTAAATTTAAATGATGTTTAAATTGTTGTGAAACAATATTTTTCGAAATTGATTTGTCATTCCATCAAAAATATTATTCTCTATCTTTTTTGTAATGGGTGATTTTACTCTAAGACTACTTATAAACATAAAAAAATGATATTGCCCAAATGTGTTTTATTTATGTAGCGTGTAGGCCAGAGAGAGAAAACAAATAGTGCGCTGACATCCTCTTAATCTGAAGCTGATCTATTGATACTCTTGTACTAGTAACCGTCTAAGCCAGTGGTTTTCAACCTTCTTTGCAATGTGGCTCAATTACATTGTCTTTTACATGTTTAATCAAGGTCTAAGGGTGATACAGATATTTGACATTTTACCCCCTAGGCCCCATCATTTATTGAAATTGAATTTAATATACTGTGAGGCACATAGTACGTTAGTTAGGAGACATTTAAAAAGAGGCTCTATCCTCTTAATGTGAATTTGGCTCATAACAATTATGTTAGTATATTTATGCTGAAAGTAGCAGCTGTGTTCTCAATTCTTCATTTCTCTATATTTCATCCCCTTTTGAATGAAGTTGGAAATCATTTCCCAGTTTTTTTCGCTGGATATCATCATTGTCACCATATAATCTGGAGTGATTAATTTTTCGATGGCTGTTGATACACAGTATCACTAAGAATCTCTTATTGTGCCGTTGAGCCAGGTGTCGCAGATAAAGAGTGTCTAATGTGCGCATCTTCTCATTGTATGTCTTTTTTCAAGCAAGTCCACTGGTGACAGGGACGCTAAGACTAGCGTATTTGTAGACAAATTTTGACAAATTATGACCATTTGATAAGCGCATGTGATCCTCAGTGCCGTGTGTCCTATTGCTTCCTTGCCTGGATGACCTATCCTGTCTCCACGGTGTGCCGAACAATATGATAGATTGAACAACACCGTCTAGTAGCTTTTTTATATTTGGTTTGGCAGCACTGCAGTTTTACATGATTCTTGCCAGGTGCTTAAAAACTAGCTACCATTCTATACTGTATTCAGAATATGAATTCCCTTTGGACCCCCTTGAGTGATGCCAGGTGCTCTCCGATTGGTCGCCGATCATCAGCAACTGACGCGGAAATGGGAGGGACTGTGTGGTTGACCAGTTTTTCCTGTCGATAGGGCATTCTTATTCTCAATAGAATATACGTCGAATATAATTGTCGTTGAACTTCAGCTTTTTAAATAAGGTTGGAGGCTTAGGTACCGTTAGGTTTTGGTAGCTTCAACAACGGAGTTGCAAGAATGATTCTTTAGTCATGGAAAATTCATTATTTTCAAATTGTATAAAATAATGTTCTTGTAAATAATTTTTAGATAGTTTCAAGTTATTAAAAAACAATGTTTTTATTAAAAATAATATTTTTAAATATTATTATCCTAGCAATTTTTAAGTTTTTAAGTTGAATGACAACATTTTAATTTCATATTCCAAAGCTGAATATTTTTCTTAGTATTTTCATACATAAAAATTGAATTTTTAAAAACTCAAATACTGTTAATTTACTCTGTATGGACCCGGCTTTCTGCAATAAAATGATTTCCATGTGTAATAATCTAATTCAATTTCTAAGTTTCTATAATTAGCTTTTCTTTTGAATTTTGGTGATAACATAATAAATTCTCATTGTACATGAGAAAATCATTTTTTTCATTTATGGTAAGTAACAGGGGCAGATCCAGAGTTAGGAAACTGTGGGTCAGGAAATTTTAAGGGACCACTTATTAAAAACAGATTAGAAATCTATACTTGTGTTCTAGGTATATAAAACAAAAAAAATTAATTTATACTGTATGTGTGTTTATTCGAGGGTCCAAGTGTCTAACTACCTAAAACCTGAAAAGAAGACAATTTGATCAGCAAATATTAACTGTGGGTCAGCTGATCTTCTGAACCTAGAAAATATGGTTTAAATATATTTAATATTAGAAAATAACTGTAACGAACAATAATTATTATAAGTATTTGTTAACTCTGTTAAGTAGTTTTAATTTAAGTTCTCTAGTACTCATTAGTTTGAAAATTTTAAATAGTTTGGAGAGCTACGCATGTTTTTACATTTTCCACAAATTTAATAATATATCTTTTATAAATAACGGGTAATGGTTTAATGTTTGTATTGAATTAGATGTTTATAATTTATTAAATAGAAATCTTTGTAAAATATCATAGGTAGTAAAATTAATTTGTATTAAAAATATTTTACAGATATATGATGAGAAGAGTAAAGAATAGGAAGAATAGGAAAAGAACATTAAAAAAACAGCGTCGGTCTGCTAAAAATTGTAAGCATTTGACTGTAAAATCCAAAACGGCAGCTATGAACATTAATAAACCAAATTCCAGTGTGGTTGATGAAATAGAGGATAACAACGACAATTCACTTTCTACTGATGAACTTAAAAGTATAAAAACGGTTTCTTCCAAAGTAACAGTACCAAACATTACAAATTATGAAATTATAGATCTTACTTATATTGTTGATGGTGATAGTACATTTGAAAACTCCTCCACTATTAATCATAAAAAATCTGCCCTAAACATCAATAATGATAATATAATAGATATTACCGATATTAATATCACAAGCAATACACAGGAAGATGTCCATAAACAATTTTCAAGTGATACAATGTTGTTTGATGGAGATGATGATGATGTCCAAATTATTGATGTTCCTACTTGTGTTCAAAATAAATCTATTGAACTTGTTACTATATTAGACGACAGTGACATACCAAATACATCAAATCGAAAATCTGTGAAAAAACCAAATAGTTTTAAATCTGTGCACGGACGTCTAGGTATTCCTACAACAGGCACATTTAAAAGCTCATATATTAGTCCTTTACGTAACCTTAAAAGGAAATTGGAAGAGGAAAATATAACTAAACTGAATTCTTTGGGTGACAACTCAGGAGGATTTATTATTGATACACAAAAAATGCCTTCTAAATCACAGAATTTTATTACGTTAGAAAAAAAACCTGTTAAGAAGTTCAAGCCACAAGTATCTTCAACAGGTACGACATCTAGAACCAAAAGAAAACTACGACCAATCATCATTGATGGTTTAAATATTGGATTTGCGTGAGTTATGTTTCTTAAAATTCATTACAATGAAGATATTTATTATTTATAGCTTATGAAAACATTAAGATCAAAAATGATTTTAATGTGATATTAACACAAGTACTTGGAAATATTCTAATTTTATATATATAAATATTTTACAGTTTGCTACATTATGAAAATGTATGATCCAACTTTTAAGTTTTTGATTATCGTAAAAATATTAAATCATAAAATTGATTTATTTTTAGACATGGTTCAGGAACATTTTCGGCAAAAGGAATCGAATTATGTATACAATATTTCACTGATCTAGGACATAAGGATGTTATAGTATTCATTCCACAACATCGACAGGGACCACCTGGGTCTACATCAAACACAATCTTAAATAATTTAGTTAAAAAAAGGCAAGTTTGTTTTACACCAAGCAGAAAAGTCCAAAACACAAGGATGACATGTCATGATGACCGGTAATTAATTGATTAGCAAACTTATTAGATTTATCTCAACTCCAACTAATTCTAGGTTGGTTAATTATATGGTCCATATCACTTGTCAATGCAAACATAGAAACTACCTTTTAACAAGATCTGTGTCGAAAGCAATTTTATCTTTATCAGATTTAGTTGATTTAAAAATATCAAACAAGGGTGAAATAGTTTGCATGCACTCAGAAAGATTGTCTAATAATTTATTTATTAATGTGTCTAAATTCAATTAGGTAAAATTATTTTTTGTAAAAACTGTTCATACTTGATTGTTTGAATTTGGATCTATATTTTTTTAAATTTTGTTTTCACTATACGTCTATACTTTATTCAAGTTTAGAAGCAACCCAGGTGGTGACCAGTTTTCGTCGGTGACAGACAGGTGTGCCCAACCTATCTCCCCACTTTAATAATTTCACACTAGAATGATAAGGACAATTAATTAGGACAAAAATGAGCTACAAGACCCACGTCCATGCGCATTAGTCGGTCACTTGGGTTGCATCTAAACGTGAATAGAGTATAGTACAATGTTTCAAAAAATCAGATTTAGCATCAATATTGCAATCTAGTTGTTCACTCTTCAGCTGAATCAATCATATCATTGATACCTTGATTATAATCTCTAAAATGAGATAATGATAATATTATACACATTTTATATAATTTAGTTATTACTCTAATCCAGAGTTTCTTAAACTTTTTTATCCGTGGAACCCTTTTATATATCCACTTTTACCGCGGATCCCAATTTTTTTTTTTTTAGCTTTATAGATTTTTTTATTTAGCCTTCAACAGTAAGTTATTAAAGCTCGATAATTAAAACCCATACTTTGTTTCAATATTTCTAATGACGTGTCATTTTATGTAAGGATTATTTGCAGTAAAAATCATAATAATTTCACTTAATAATAATGTGTACACACTATTCTGTATTTCATTCAAAAAGTATTTTGTATGAAAGACAATAACCGGACTTCTAAATTTAAATTTTAATGAGATGAGTGACATTACTTTTTATTATTACAAATATTCTTAATATTGGGCTTTATTGATAAAAGTTGTAATCTCATATTAGGTTCGGCATCAAGTCTGTTGCGGTATTTTGATTTTGTTGGTACATAGGTGGTGAACACAAATAAGTGGTTGCAAATGGTAAAAGTGCCAACATGGCCTTTTGTGATAATTGAGGATTTACATATTTTGAAACGCACCAACATTTAATATATAGATCGATTTAAAATTTTGAAAAAAAAGCACTTAAATTTTGCAGAACCCTGAAGTGATCTCTGCGGAACCCTAGGGCTTCGCGGAATACTGTTAAAGAAATGCTGCTCTAATGAATTACTGAATTGACAATTTTTTTCATGATTCTTTGCTAAAATTTCAATTGAGACTTTTGTTGACAGCTGACTTTTTGTTTTTAACATATTGCTGACTTGTTATGAAATATTACTAGTTAGTGGTGATGAGATAAAACACCCCACAATTCCTCTATAATATGGTCCAGTATTTAGATTTATATTATGACAAATTTAGATTTAAAAAATGATATTTATTATGTATGATATATAAATATATAACTGATTAACTGCAGTAAATTGTTTTAAAGATGACATTCACCATCTCCTTTATTATTATTATTATTATTATTATTATTTCATAGAATTATACTCAACTATGCCCATAAATGTGACGGAGTGGTTATTTCAAATGACAACTATAGAGATTTATATGATGAAAGTGATGCATTCAAAGATATCATTGAAAATAGGTAAAATAATTATTATTTATGTTTTATACCCACTGCATAAATATAAAATGTGTTTTACCTAATAGAAAATGTAAAAACTTTTGTTAAATAATAATAATATTCTTAACATATTTAGATGTATACATAATTCATTTTCAATATTTTAATTAAATTATCCTTAGTAAGAAAATACAATTGGACATATTTTTCATTAATTTTTTAGTGTACAATAATAATTTACTCATTTTCTTTTTCGTTTGTAGACAAGTAATGGTGACATTTGTCAAGGATGACATAATCGTTCCAGAAGACCAATACAATCGAAGATTAACTATTCGGACTCTTTCAGATATTTTGTGTTTTCCAGAATAAATTTATACTGTCTAACTGTTTAAATATACTTCAACAAAGTAATATTTTAATTACAATTGGAAAGGAGATTTAATTTTATTATTCATACCTATTTCAAGTTTAATGTGAAAAACTTTTATGTATATTTAAAAATATTTAAAACATTTAAGACTGATTAATTTTCTTTTTAAGTAGGTATAAAAATAATATTTGATTAATTATATAGAAAAGAAAAAAAAATGTAAAATAATGTGGTTTTAGTTTTCACGAAAAAAAATTAATTTTAATTTTGGTAGAATAAGGTAGGTACTCAACCAAACTAACACAATACGCAGAATAGTTGAATAGTTTACATCTTTACGATACATGACTGTTGCAAGTTAACTGAAATCTAGGATCAATGATAGGTAGGTGATTAAAAAGAGTGCCAATTGGTTATTGTTTTTTAGTATTTGTAATAATTTTGGATTTTAGAAATACAACTATACGGGATTACAATACTAATTATTATTATTGTTGTGCACAATATTATGTTCTTTTTCCTTCACAAAACACACTCACACAAACAAACATACACAAATACATACCTACACACAATTTGTATGTCCCCGAGGCCCGCATAGGTATAAATATAATTATATTCCAACTATCAATTATTAGTAAAAATGTATCATTGTTTTTGCGTTAATAAAATATAATAATGGTAAAACAACAACAACTGGGCACCGGCCCATCGGGCTGCTTTTAAAATTAGACAGAGGCAAATGACCATCTTGCCACCCACCCCCCCAAATGACGCCACTGGCCATCATGTAGTCATTCATCCACAAATTTTAAAACAAACGAAAATAATAATATATTAAAATCAGACGCGCAGCAAATAGTTGAAGACAACGATATTGGCTAGGTACTGTTTTGGTAAAAATGTATGTGATGAAATAAAATTTAAATCATTAACTGATCATTGGTTACTGGATGGACATTTTGTGCGATTTGGTCGCGAATTTGGTGGCAAAGGCAGTCACCAGAAACTTATTACATTAGTTATAAAACCTTTTAATAACTGGAGAAAAGTGATTGAGAAATTTGAACATCCCAAAAACTGTCAAAATATTAATCAAAAATTAGATTCAGAGCGTGCTATACAAATAAACGAGGTCCAATGCAACAACTTGGTATGTCTGCTTTTTGAAATTGTTCAGGAGAATAAATAAACGTTTAAATTCTTTAATATTTCTCATACAGCAGTTTATGTTTATATAGAAAACATGTAGTATTTCTTTTTTTTTATTGATATTATGAATTTAAATTACAATTATATTAACACAAACAATTTTAACACCTATAAATAGGATACATTTATGAATTTACCAGGTTTTTATCATTTTTAGTATAACCAACATAATTAGGTTCGGAGCAAAAACCTTGTATGTCCGGACATACCAAGCTCTTGCTCTGAAATGTAATAACCTGCTAAGTCCATTTTGCTTATATTTCCGTAACTAATAATTGGACATAACTGCTTATTACACCGAAATGTGTGTAGCTTTATTCTCTCATTAGGAGACCACAATAAAAAACTTTTTTGAAAAAGTGGACATACCCGGTTGTTGCACTGGACCCTCCAATTAATCCAAATAGGAAGAGATTAATTCCTATTATTCAAATAATTATTTTTTGTGGGCGTAGAATAATAGCTTTACGTGGTACTACCGATATGGACCTCTCTTTTTAGACAATTATGAACCTACTTACAATGATGGTGATTTCTGAGCATTATTGAGGATGTACATTTCGTGTCATGATAAAAATCTTCTTCATAACATTGAGAATCAAATATTAAATGCTACATAATATATGAGTCATATGATTCAAAATAGTTGTATAAATATATGTGGAAAAATTATACAAGACCGTCTAGTTAACAAAATGTTTTTCTGTATTAGTCGACAAGACAACTATGAACTGACGTATCATGCGTTGAACGGCTTACAACCGTCCTTGTGTATACGTTATTTAGACAATAATTTAAATATTGAAGTAGTAGTTATAGGTTCATCAACTGTATAGTGTTTAAACTAATAATTATTAATGTATTAAACATTAACACCTGGTTGTGGTGTTATTCTAATTTCTATAAAAATACATTTCTAATAGGTCAAAACATATTTTAAGTAAAAATAACTTTGATAATGAATTTAAATCCAACAATATACTCAATAGTTATTTTCTCTTTTGTAATCAATATTGAAATTTCTGTTAAAAGATTTTCTAAATGAGAATTTCTTTGAACAAATTAATCGAATAAGACATAATTATATTTGTCTAGTTTCATCAAATAATTTTATATTTTTATATATGATTTTTTATACCCATTAATTTTGTAAATATTTTTCTGTTTTTGAAATATATTTCATAATTCGAAAAATAGCACTATTTTTGTATATGTCATATTTTGCTTGCAACCATTTGGTTGTCAATACCCATTGTGAATTTTTACTAATTATTATTTTATTAGTATATGATTATCCATTGTATTCCAAATAAGAAGCTATAAGAAAAGTTAACTCATTTGAAAATGCAACAAACGCTGAAATTGAGGCACCAATGAAAATTTACATAGCCGGTGCATCATCTAGGAAGAAAAAAACTATTGTAGTGCGCTCACCCACTGAGTATTATGTACACTACATTTTTAGTTGCTATATTTAATAAAGAAAAATATTAATATATTTCATGAAGTTTATTTTAATTTTATTACTTTTTTTTTTGTAATTGTTATTTTTACTTTCTTTAATATTTATATAATTATAAATTATAATATCGAAATATCGATAGACAGTAAATTTGTATAAATTAGTACATCATTAAAAGTTATAAGACGTAACTAATAATCACAGGTACTATATTATAGTATTTTAATGTATATTAATTAAATATCATAAATGAATATTAAAAAAGTTCATAATTTATTATGTTCCATTATAATAAGTTGTCTTAACATTTTAAAATTAGTTTTTTAGCAATAAAGTAATACATTAAGTATATCTAAACAATGTTTTTTAGTTGTTGAAACAATTTTATGTTTATATTCTTATAATATTATTAACATTATGAAAATAATCAAACACATGCCAAAAATAATACTAAAATATTAGTCATTACAAAATATGTAATTTTATAATAAAGTTCTTATGTTATAATTTTGGTATCTGGGCAGTATCCAAAATAGGGAAAACTCAATATAAAAATAAATTTTGCCAAAAGAATTAGAGTTTTCGTAGATCCAATACAAATACCTGAAAAAAAATTTTTTTTTTAAATTATGCTGAAAAGGTGAAAGCTTAATATTATATTTTTTTAACTTGTATATACTAGTTACGCTTAACAATACTAGGATAGTTCAAAAATATATAAATCAGTAACTGTACAGCATTAAGAATTATAATTTTTGACAAATACGTATATACTCTACTCACACTTCCATCATATGCACTTGCCCCAACTTTATCACCCTTGGAATTCCAGAAAACATCAAAAATACGACCCGTTCCTTTGAAACTATTAATTAATTGATGACTCTGAAATAAAAATAGCACAATTATTATTTTGTCCAAGAACAAAATGGAAGTTGACTGTTGTTTAATATATTTGTTTTATTGTTTCTCGTGTTTTCATATTAATAATAAATATTTACTTGTGTTGACCAAATGTGAACACATTTATCTAAACTGCCAGATGCCAAAAACTTTCCATCAGGTGAGAAGGCTATGTTGTAGATAGGTTCAGTATGCTTGGTCATAGTATGTATGCATGCACCTCGCTCAACATCCCACAATCCTACAGTTGAATCACATGATGCACTGGTAATATTTATAGTAAATAATAAATATTGATTATTAACGGTCTTATTATGTCATAAATTCATTATTGTACTTACCTAGCAAGTATTAGATTCATGTTTGGATTAGCAGTTCTTGGACCAGTTGGACTCCATTTTATTGTATATATTTCTTTTTTATGTGCTTGTAAGTCAAGTACACAGGTATCTTGTTTCATAGACCATATCTTCAAAGTCATGTCATCTGAACCAGAAGCTAATAGATTTCCTTGAGGATCCCATTTAATAGCATTAACAGCATCCTAAAATGTATTTCAAATATAAAACAACTCAATATTTGTTGTTTTTATAGGGGAAAAACCGATGGTGCCTTAATACAATATAAAAAATAATGGATACCTACTTATTGATCTAATGAAGAGATATAAATTCCAAAAACATATTTGAATTTTTCATCAAGTTTACTTGAAATCGACTTTCCCACGTTTTTGATTTTAACTTCTTCAAAAATTAAAATATAACAATTTTTTAATTACTGTTAATGTAAAATTCTTAGAAATTTGGGGGATAATATCAAAAATGTGGGAGATTGATTTCAAGTAGACTTGATATAAATTAAAATCTGTTTTTAAAATTCTTATCGCTTTATTAGATCAATTAGTATGTTTAGCAAAGCACACGTCTAAAATCCTATGTCGTGCGTGTGTTAGACAAATACAGATAATCAACGGGTGGAATCAGCGCACTGTTTGTTTTCTCTCTCTGAACCACATGTAACTTAGACGAAACGCACATACAAAGCTTCATTTTTCTACGTTTTTTGTGTTATTTTTAAGTAAAATCACTTATTACAAAAACGATAGAGAATTATATTTGGGAGGGTATGACATATTGATTGTTCTAAATATTATCTTAAAACAATTTTAAAATTATTTAAATGTAAAACATTTTTTTTTTTTTTTTTTGAAAGTCAAATACAAAGTCAGATAACAATAAAATATAGAACCAATATGTCATACCCTTAAAAATAATATCCTCTTTAATTTTTGTAATTGGTAATTTTACTCTAAGATCACTCAAAAACATAAAATAAAACGATAAATAAAAAAATGAAATAAAAACAAATAAAAAATGTGTTATGTCTATGTTGCGCATGGCCAGAGAGTAAACAGTGCACTGACATCCTATCAAGTAATAACTAACTGTATGCCCTTGGAAAGATTTTACTGGTCGATCAACACCTAAATGACAAACGTGTATACATTTATCAGTACCGCATGATGCAAAACTACTGTTTGATCCCCAATCTACATCCAATGGTGGTTCTGTATAGAATGCAAATTTCTGTTTGCACTGGCCTGAAGCAGCATCCCAAACAATAATAGTCTAATATAAACAAACGAGAAATCATAAATCAAAGGTAAAATGGATGAAAAATAATATTATATACCTTATCGATTCCGGCACTGAGTATATAATCTCCACTTTTATTCCATATTGAACAAATAATTGGACCCTTATGTTGATCAAGAATGCTTGATATTCTGCCATCTGTCATCCAAATTCGACCATAACCATCAAATGAACCAGTGGCTAATAATGTTCCAGCAGACTAAACACAAACAATAACTATTAGTAACAAAATTTACTTATTTAAAATGTAGAAAATAAGTTACATACATTCCAACTAAGGGAAGAAACATCTATATTACTGGATATTTTAGTTCTTCCTTTTTGAATACAATGTTTCAATTTAAGTTGAGAAGGGCAACTCGAACTGTCAGTCATATCCCAAATACGCGCTGTATTTCTTGATCTATAAATTAAAATTGTTTTATCTTTAAATTTAAAAAATATAAAATGCAAGATGATCCTTGGGCCAAGGTTATAAGTATTTTTAGTGGTACATATTGATGAATATATTATTAGGTATCTAACCCACAATTTAAAATTTTTATGTAATAAATAATAATGTAATGAAATGTGTTTGAATTATTACCCAGCAGCAAGCAAATCATTGGTTGGATTCCACGCACACATAAAAACTTCAGAGTCACGACCCCTAAGAATAGTAGTTTTTTCAGCAGGTATTTCAATACTGCTATCTAGTTCCATTGTTTCAGTGCTAGTAACAGGGCTCTGTAAACTGGCTACTATGTTCGGTAACACTGATCAATCAAATACAAACTCTCAGTCAGACTCTCATCAAGTTTATGGAGACCAAAGTTCAGCGTTTACGAATCCGCACGGTTGGCAAATGCACTACAGCTAAAAAAAAAAAACCGCCGAGATAAACAAATACTGTATATCGTCGTATTAATAATATTCATAATACGGTATTATGAATATTCTTATCATTAAGGTTAGAGAAGAGGAGACCAAACATATTATTACACACAAGGTGTATTGATAAGGTGTCGTCACTTGTTTGAAAACTTGATTGAAAATTTTACTACAGATAGTCGTCACCACCGGGAGCGCTATATGTCCTAAAGAGGCCGAAAA
>NC_042493.1:96671509-96673090 GCF_005508785.2 Acyrthosiphon pisum
AATGTATTATAACGCATTATGTCAAACCAAGAATGATATTCACTTGCAAAAAAAAAAAATTAGCAAGTTGCTAAAAACAAGAAAACACCAAGAAAACTAAATAATTTTTCAAAATTAGTTTGAAGCTTATAAGATAACTATTATTGAATAATATTATAATATAAATAATATACCTAATCATATAATAAAATATGCAAAATATGTATTTAGAGTTTTTATGAGCACTAGAAAATAATACTCCACTCTACTAGACTACTGTTAAAATTAGGAGCAGAACCATATTAGTTTGAATTTAATTTAAAGATTTTAAGAAGGATGCAAGTATCCAAAGAAGTGACATACATGATATTTTATAATTGATATCTAATCGATATAAAATATTGCAAATGATTAAAATACAAATGTAATCATTGTAATGTATAATTACATGCTCCAATATATTATTCCAACTTGATTAAAAAAAAACTTTTTATTATTCAATGTTTTTGTAAACACTAATTTCAATTAAAAAAAAAATAGCATTTTAATTCTTAATTTTTAAGACATTTTGCATTTAACAGTACGAAACGGTATGAAAAAACTGGCCTTCATAGGACAGGAAGCGCGCTCTGGGGACTATAGAACTGTGGTAATATTTTCAATCAAGAGTGTATACGTATAGGGGTCCAGAGTGACGACACCTTATCAATACACCTTGATTACACATAACCAGGGTTGGGATTTTTTAGAACTTAAAATTGCATAATTAATATGCGCTATAATCACGATGTAGAGAAGATAAGGTGACACCACTCCCGTATCTTTCAATGGTACAATATTGACGCAAAAAATTACGGCAGCTTAGTAGTTTAGAATTTAATACCAGAGTACGCCACCCTTCGCTCGACGTTATACGAGTCGTAATGGAGATTTACATTTAAATTTTATTTACGTGTATTAATTGTTGTTCAAATGTCAATAATCTGCATGCCAACATAATATATTTTATGTTATATTGTATAGATTATTAAAATAAACCAATGTTTTGGAATCCATATACCAATTATTATGTAAAAATTGTAATAATATTATGGTATGTAGTCATATAGTCAGTGCCGCAACAACCGGGGGTGCTAGGGGTGCGAAGAACCCCTTGGCCTCTCGGTAAATCATAAAAATGGGCCCCGGGGCCAGTGGCCGAACTATTTGGAACTTTTTTTTTTTAAGGTGTTTCACAAACTGGTATCTTACTATCTTATTATTTAATAAAAAAAATAGAAACTAATGAATACATTAGAATCATAATTATTATTATTATATAAAACAAAGTCCTAACTATATTTATAACAAGATATTAAAAATAATAATTTCGAATGGCAGGGGGCTGAATTATACCACTAATACCATATTTTCGAAATTCTTTATTTTGCTATGTTGTGACGGCTGATGGTTTATTGCATTTAAATTGGGACAAAAAAGAAAATAAATGGTTTTAAGAGGTTGCATACCATTTTGCTCCTTAGTCCTCACGATATGTGGACTATCACTACAGTGTACAATGTGTTCAATGATCTTCACCTATCTGTAAGTAGTATAGCAGTG
>NC_042493.1:96677427-96698076 GCF_005508785.2 Acyrthosiphon pisum
AAATGTAATACAATAGTATTATATTAATATAGATACTCACCATCGGTACTTAAGTAATCAACGACCAACGCGCTTGTCCAGAGGTTCACAGCAAAATGAAATGAAATATAATGATTAATGATATAATATACGTAATCAAATATTAACTAACATTGTCATTGTGCATGGTATTTTGTAACAAGTGATTAGATCCCAAATTAGCAAATACCGATTAGCTGATTACGGCTAATATACATCGACGTACGAAATATATAATATAGATTATAGATGTATATATTATATTATATTTTTCCGTCAAACAATCTAACATTTCCACTGAATTATTATTAATTATTATTTTATATTTACTCGCTAACAAGTAACAATACTTGTATCGTTCAATCAGTTTATAATTGCTATTAATATTCTCAGAAGTAAGAAGTTTGCCCTTTTGCCAGAAATTATGATTTTATGAACAAGTGGTAATGTATTTTTAATGGATATATTTAATATATATAATACAACATTTTTAGTGTGAAAAAAATCTCCCTGAAATAAATCAAAACTGAAATTTATGCAAATCATATTATTTTTTCAAACAACACAAAATACAATATAATTTTGATGTTTTGTTTTTGTGGGGGGGGGGGGGGTCATCACCAGCATGACTACCCCCTGGATCCGCGCCTGTATAATACTTGATATTGAAAATAATTAATTATAAAATTATTATTTGACTTAATTATTGTAAATCTATACTCCACTATATCTGTTGAAATTTAATATATAATATGTAAAATATATTTTTAATATAATATACATTATGGTGAGATACATATTTTACAGCCTGACGCTGGCAGAATACAGTCTAGTACCATACTTTCAACATCCATAATATTAATGCAAATTAACCCTATACAAAGCTGAAAGCTTTATAATCTTTACTCATAATATAGTTATATATATTAAATATAAAACATATTTATATATTATAGGATATTTTAAAACAACAAAAAACCAAGGAGAATGAGAATAATAATCATTATTCTAAAACTGAAGAAGAAAAGCGTATTATTCCAAAAGTGGAAGAGTTAGTACAACAACCGAAAGAAACCCAAGACAATGGGATTCAACACGAACCCGTCCTTGATGATGCAGCTTTAAAGCTGCCTAGTTATTTAAACAATTTACCGTATGCTGAAGGTTAGATTACTATTTGTTTTCTTGTCATGTTTACACAAGTACAAAGGTTTATTATATATGTATATAGGACAATGGAGTGTTACAAACCCAACTGGAAAAAAAGTGTATTCTAAATTATTTTTAGTACAACTTGGTAGAGAAGCCGTCTGTCAAAAGAAGCCTGATGTATTAAGAAACTGGATTAAACTAGCAAAATTATCTTGCGAATCACAGTTTGATTCATTAGGTGTAAGTTTATAAATGAATATTCATGATTATAATATTCTAAACTTATTTATTGCAATTTATAATTTAAAATTTTGTAGAGGTACCTTAGTGGTGATGATGAGAATTATGGCTTCTTATTTTAAATCTGATAATAGTCAATAAGATTTAAAATTTTTAGAATTTATAATTATTTTAAAAAGAAATTTTTTAATTTTGTATATAATATTATGAATTTTAGCAACCAGATTCCAAGCGCAATAATTATCAAAGAAGAACTGCAAGTAAAACAGCAAAACCCAACAGTTTTCATATGTCTATTTGTATAAGAGAAGAAGTTAAATTAAATCAGACTGAAAATGCTTGGGTTCCAACTGCTGCTAAAAAAGTCACCAAGTCTGAAGTAGTAAAAACAAAAAATGAAAAAGAACAAAAAAATGAGGTAGGTGTTAGAATTAAATTTCACATTTTAAAGAATTTACTCAACAATGAATATTTTATTATTATTTATTTGAAATCGAAAACATTAATATTACATAATTAATTTTTAACTAGATAACACTAATTTAATCTTACAACTGAATAATTTATATAATGTTATAACAATTGTTTGATACTTAATTCCTTTAAGCAAAGCTATTGTGGTGGGACCAGGGAGTTCACAACCTATTTTTTAATAGTTAGTATCATAAACTAATGGGATTGTTATCAAAATAATCTTTTAGCATAATTCTAACTAGAATTCTCTAAATTACATGTATTGATTACATGGCATTTTTGTATGCAGACCCCCGCATAATTAAGCCATAAGTCAATATAGATTGCACTATAGCTAAATATATTATTCTCATTTTAGATTCTGAGCGGAGCGAGGAAGCTATTGGTTTTACAATGGTGTTTATTTTTTTTTTATCCTGTATACAAAATTTTTACCAGGAGAAGTTCTTCAATTTCAACATATAATACCTTATCTTTTAGAAAATTGGATCAAGATGGTACTTTAAACAGGTCATTTTCCGATTTTCTCAATAACTAATTAATTCCACGAGAAAAACCACCGAAAAATTACGAAAAAACGCTAAAATTGGGATTTTAATTTCTAACACTTTGTTTATCACCATAGAAACAAATAAAAAATCAGGTAAGTGGATATCTCTCTGCTGTACAGTAGTTTACAAGTGGGTCATTGTATAATGGGTTGTATTAGACTTGAATTCATTGATAAAATATCATTGTATAAGAAAAACGATTCTGAGCGGAGACGGTTTGTCAGTCCGGATATTTTATATTATTATTATTTATTTTATCATGTAAGTTGAATTAACATTATAATATTATAATTTTTTATTTGTTTCTATAGTGATAAACACAGCGTTAGAAATTTAAATCCGATTTTTAGTGTTTTTTCGTAATTTTTTGGTGTTTTTTCCCATGGCATTAAATAAATATTGATAAAAATCACCTCTTTAAAGTACCATCTTGATCCAATTTGCTAATAGATAAGGTACTATATGTTGAAATCGAAGCACTCCTTCTGGTAGAAATTTTGTATAAAGGATATAAAAAAATAATAAAAAAATAAAAAATAAACACCATTGTAAAATCAATAGCTTCCTCGCTCCGCTCAGAATCTAAAATTGTAATATTTTAATATTAATTCAACTTACACGATAAAATAAATAATAACAATATAAAATATACAGACTGACAAACCGTCTCCGCTCAGAATCGTTTTTCTTATACAATGATATTTTATCATTGAATTCAAGTCTAATACAACCCATTATACAATGACCCACTTTGTAACCTACTGTACAGCTGAGCAACATCCACTTACCTGCTTTTTTAATACCTGTCTAATATATTTCAAAGTCCCTTAAATACATAAAAACATTTTCTAATACAGATAATTAAAGTGTCAATGTGAGGTACTCATTTAAGGTGTTCATCAAAGATTATTCCTAAATATTTAGTATAATGTAACTTTTTTATCTTAATGCAATTTCATTCTGAGAAATGATTGTACTTAATGTGTTAATACTATCGTAATTACCAATATTATTGTTGTTTGTAAAATTATTGGTTCTATTATTCGGTATACTATCAGACGCTTTATGTTTTTCTATTTTTTCAATTACATTTACAAAATAATTGTTCAATGTATCTCAAAAAAAAACACCTTAAAATACTTTTTTTTAAAAAAAAAACTAAGTTAGAAAAGTTGTGATATCAAAAAGGGGCTAAGTTATTTCTTAAATTCATTAGTATAGAAATTGTAAAAAAATAAAAATGGAGACAAAAATTTATAACAATTCATCAATCGAGAACGGCTGGTCCGATTTGGCTCAAATTTTTTTTAAGATGTTTGTAACTGCCAGGATAAAGTTTTTACAAAATAAAATTTTAGGAAAATCCACCGGAAAGGTGAAATTCTCAAATTTGTATGTCAAAAATACAACAGTGGCGCAACAGTGCATTATATTATGTTGGTTGCTATTGGTTAATCGGGCATGTTTGTTGATTTCATATAATATAAAAATGAATTGCAGAATGTGTTGCTAAGGGCAATAATTCTACTATATGTGTGTTGTCACTGAACTCCTCCTAAATGGTTAGACCGATTTGAATGAATTCTTTTGTATGCGTTTGCGTTTATTCATCTGATCTTAGTACGGTTAGGTTAGGTTAGGATTTTGTATTAATTGATCATATAAATCTACCATAGGTAGAATACGACAAACTTGGTATAACTTTGATACTTTAGAGTTAAACCATACACTTACCATACAGCATGGGGTCTGCGATCTACCATAGGTAGATTGCCTACCTGATGATGTACTGCTGCGAATCAGAATATTTATTTCTTTTTAATTTTTTAAATTAAGATTAATTTTGAAACCATACACCGAATATTAAATAACGAATTGAACAAAGTTTGAGTCACATATAATTGGTACACTTAATGGGCAACAAAATGCACGGGTTCAGCTAGTTGTATATAACTATTTTTATTTGACAAATTGGGATTTTTTTACAAATAAATTAACTTAGCTTGGCAGCTACTAGTATGTACGACTACGACTAAATATATAATGCTGACATATATATTTACAACCCCATTTTATATTTCCTATAATATTTTATATTTTCTTTTTTTAGTTCATTTTCTGGTTTTTAATCAAATTCTGTCAATTGACATAATTGATAAATCTTTTTTGTTGTTTTTTTTTGTTGTCCAGTGCAATAGTAAAGACTAATTAATATGAATAAGGTACACTCAAATAAATATATTTAAGTTTGTTTTATTATTTTAACAAAATAAATAGGTACATGAAAAAAAATTTTTTAAATGTATTAGGTGAATAGCATTAAACAAAATTCAATCAATATTTTTATTTTTTTCTTCTTATTAAATAAACATATTTTTATGCATGTAAAATGTTATATACTAATGTATAATATCCTATAACATCAATATAAATATAAAAATTAAATTAAAAACCATTTTAATTGAATTTTATAGTAGAATTTTTGGCATTTTATATTGCATTTTTTGCATTTTAAGTGCACATTTTATTACATTATTTTTACATTTTTAAGGGTTTTTAGTGCATTAAATTCACTGCCCTGCTTATAAAAAATTTTATGAAATAAGTCATCAAGTGGACTAAGTATATTAATACAGCGATAAAATAAATAAACAAAAGTTAGCAACGCACGGATATCAAAGCAGAACTTTAATACTCTAGCGACAAAGACAAAATAAATGCATAGATGTATGCAACGATTCGGTCGACGTTACAACACATTGTTTAATTAGGAATTGCAACAGACACCTTGTGGAAATATTTATAGGCAAATCATGTCCAGTTAGAAGGGGAAATGTGGGCACCGCTTACATAAAACATATACATTGTTGAATTTTTAAAAAAAATAGCGTTTCAATTAATAACTTATATCTTGCTCTAATGGAATGTTAGAGTTGTCGTTTTCCGAGGTTTAATTTTTTGATTATACAATATTTTTTTTTGATTTGTCATAATTGTTGTAGTTATTATTTAATTGTTTAAAACATCATACAATTTATTTGCACATTCATTAACTTACTTCAAGTCATAACTTTCTCCCAATTTCTCTTATTTTAGATTTGTACATAAAAGTCTAACATCTAAATAGTTTTATTAGTGCTACGTACGGACCCCTCTACTCCGCCTCTAACCATAGTCATACTACACAGCATCTGGTGTATTATGGTAACATGTAGACAGTCGAGATGATGTCACTGCTGTAAATAAAACCTTGGGGGAGTAATACTATAATCGTTAGCAACAGCTTCAGCATCTGCCAACGGCCAGATGACAAAACCCGGGCTGGTAAGATATCTGTGAGAACTCCTCGGAGCATAGTAGATTTTACGAATTAGATCTTGGCACTGTGACAAGACGGCCGCGGGTATACTCGGTCATTATTTAATAATCCAATAGTATTTTAAGTTCAACTTGGCTTATATTTTTACAATTTTAATAAATAACACATCAACCCACAATTTGTTGATAATTTGACGCTTCTACCATCATCCTATTCTGTCACCAACTTCTGTAAGTCTGGTGCACGTAACATTAGTAACAAACTTATAGTTTTAGTTGATAACAGCTTGTGATTTTTAAATTTATTTTATATTTTGTAAGTGCACAAAATATAAGATTTATCAACAATAATGATTTTGGGATTTTTTTTGAATAACTCAATATAATTTTTATTTATTTTATTTAAATTATTTTTTTTTTTACAGGAAGTATACAAAAGCGTTCGATCAATTTTGAATAAAATAACTCCTGATAACATGTCTTTATTAACTGATCATTTTATGGCATTGCCTATTGATACAATTGAACGCCTGGAGAAAACTATTGATTTAGTTTTTAAAAAGGTAATTTATACAAAAAAATACCAAAAATAAATATTATGTTCATCTTATTGGAAGTTTGAAACAAATGTTTCAGAACTGATATATCCAATTGATGGATAATTTATTTTATTTCATAAGTTAGCTTTTTGTATGCAATTATAAAAATTGTTTTAAATGTTTGTTCATTGATTTGTTTTTTGTAATCTTGATTGATCATCTATCAATCATCTATCATCTATTATCTATCATCTATCTATTGGTCTATGTATTGGTAAATAGTTTTTTTAAATTTAAGTATTAATTATACTTACAAAATTGCAGTCGAAATGAATATTTTGGTTTATTTTGGTTTAATAATCATATTATTACTATGTCTTTCATTAGTGTTGAAAAATAATTTACATTAATGAACATAAGTTTTGTTTTTTTTAAATTTCAGGCAATAGAAGAACAACATTTTGTACCTCTATATTCATCTTTATGTTCGGCTATGCAATCGGTACATGTTACGTCTAAAGATGGTAAGACGACATCTTTTAAGAAGTTAATAATAAGTAAATGCCAAAGCCTATTCGAATCAGACAAGGCTCAAGAAATGAATTCTGCTGAAAAACTCAATGAAATTAATTCTTGCAAAGATTCAGTAATTTTGATGACATACAAGCATTCTAAAAGAATCGTTAATTTCTTATGATTATATTTTTTTAGGAAAAGAAGAAAGAACTTCGACTTGAATTTGAAGAAAATGAAAAAAAAATACGGAAACGTTCTGTAGGAAATTGCCGGTAAAAAAAATATATAATAATATACAGTAAATGAACATATCAAGTTTCTATATTTTTCATTGTATGTTATTAGATTTATTGGGGAGTTATTTAAACAAAAAATACTTACCCCAAATATTATGCTGTATTGCATTATGAATTTAGTCACCAAACATGATGAAGAACCACTCGAGTGTTTATGCAATTTATTAAAGACTGTTGGAAAAGAATTGGAACAAGTAAATTTAAACTTTATTTATTTTATTAAGTTAATTAGAAACAATATTTTAATTTGACAATATTTCATTAATTTTTTCAATTTTTATCAGTATAATTTTCCAATAATCATATAATTATTATACACAGACATAATAGGTAAATTTCTAATAATATTGATTTATTGGAGTCTGATTATGTATTTGGGACCATGCAATATTGTTGAATTTTGGCTAAGCTTGACAATAAAGAATAATTTTAAAATTTAAATTTATTGCATACATTAATGGTAATTTGGAAAAAAAACTTTTATAGTAGAAGCATGGGCTAGTACCACACATTGGTTTTGTCTTAATAACATTTAACAGAAAGATGATATTCAGGTGACTAATTTTAAGTTGGCTTTAATATTTGAATTAATTTACTCATTAAACTTGAAGGTAAAAACCTTATATTTGTTGTCTATATTGGTTTTCATACTATTTTAATTTTTAAGGAAGTTGAAAGTTCAGAATGTAGAATATTATAATTGAAAAATTAAATTATTGTAAACAACCAATTTACATAGAAAATGTTATTACTTCTAAGATTAACTAACTATTTATTATATTTTATTGTTTCAGTCTTACAATTTAGATGATACTTTTAATAAACTGAAAGCTTTAACATCCAGAGACATGAAATCCAAGATTCCATCTAGAATAAAATTCATGATACAGGATGTCATTGATTTGCGTAGGGATGAATGGACACCTAGGCGTACTGATAATAAACCCAAAATGATAAACGAAATAGAAAATGATGTCAAAAATGAAGCAATTGTACAACAATCTATATCACCGGCTTATAATAGACCTGAAAAACGAGATCATCGTCGTGGCAATGACAAATCCAGGGGTGGTAAAAAAAAACATCACCGTATGTATCTTAAATTTCTATTATTAAGCAAATCAGTATTATATATATTATATACTAATACATTTAAAAAGTATTGTAATTTTATAGTTTTTTTTTTGGACGAATTTTTTAATGATTTATTTTGTCTAATCTTTTTACTGAAAATATTATTAAAATACGTTGAATAATTACTCACTGTGAGAAAAACACATAATAAATTCATACAAGTTTAATTGTTATTAACTTTTAACATGTTAAATTACATTATTGACTAATACATATAATAGTACATATATACCAAGTATACTATAGTATAAAATAAGTATTATATAGTTGACCAATATGATAGTAACATTTAAATGTTATTTTAGGTGTTAAATGGATTGACTTGAGTACTGTTCAAAATAATACCGAGTATAAGCAAGAAAATTACACTATTGACCAATCTAAACTACAAGATTTTAAGGTAATGAATTATTTTCAATACTTAGGGTACTACTTGACTAAAATATTAATTACAATACATTTCTTTAGGAAAACATATCTGTTAAAACCTTAGGCCCACCTAAATGGCCATTAACCACGGTTAATAACATGACATCTACTAGAAGTAACCCACATACAATTCTTAATGATAATAAAAAATCGTTAAATTCTCCACAAAGAATGTAAATATATTTATTTTTTAAGTTTATAGTTATTTTTATGAAAGCCAGCATTATTTTTATGATCAAATAGAAACACATCACGGAAGCCAGCTATATCAAAAACTGAAGAAAGACAAAGAATGATGTCTGGTATGACATTTAGTAAACTGGCCTGTTTTTGAAATATACATGTTTATTTATTTGATTTTTTCAGGTGTAGCGAGTATAATGCCTCAAATTGCTCAGCCTGATCTTTCAATAAATTATTCTAGTTCACAGTCAAAAGAAACTGTTGAAGAACCAGTGTCAGAATTGGACTCAGAAATGGCTAATAAAATTAATATGAAATTTAAGAACATGCTTCTCGAATATGAGCAAATGCAAAATTTAGATGTATGTATTTAAAATAAAAATATTTATCATATTATAAGGTACCTATAATTTGAATTATAAACATCATTTTAATTTTGCTTTCTTATATAGGATATAATTTATTCATTATCGGAAGATGAAACTTCGGTAATCCGCACAAGGCATGAGGAGTTTGTGAAATTAATGTCACTTATAACTTTAGATACTAATCCAATTACCCTAACAACAGTGGCAGGCAATATTTTTGCTGAACTATTATCTAAACAACTTATTTCTGTGGAGGCCATAACTCAAGGGTAATTAATTATTCAGAGTATAATTTATAACACTCTAATTCATATGATTTTTTTTTAATTTAAAGAATCGATGCTGTCCTTAAAGATTGGAATGATTATTTGATGGATTACCCTCAATTTTTCTCCTATATTGCTGCAATTATTGGTAATTTTTTTATTTATGCTAGTAATTGAAGTGTACAAACATCCTTAATTTATATATTTTTTTTATAGTTCCATTATTATTATCACAGAATGCTTCCTTTGATTTCAAAAATTTAAAAGATTCTTGTACATCAATACGACCAGACAATTCGAGTAAATTGTTTATAGAAGTATTAAATAAAATTCTTAGTTCCATGGAAAAGCAGAACATTAAAGAAGTAAGTGATAGTTGTTATTAAAATAATTTATTTTTAAAGGTTTTGAGTGGGTTGAAAAGGTATTCATTATGTGATAATTTATTGTCATTATATTAACTTTGTTGAGATATAAAAAAGTTGAATCTAATTTAATGGGTTAGTTTTCTAGCAGCAAATCTTATCTAGTTCTTTTGTAAGATGATTACTAATTGTACTTATTAAACAATCTCAGTTTAAATAATAAATATTTTTGTTTTCACTTATTCAAAAATGATATATATAGATATAAAATATGTACTGAACAATTATTATATATTTTCTTGATATTAATTCAAATTATTTTGCCTTGGAGCTATTTAAAAAATAAAAATTATGCATGATGCAATTTTTGTTTGTTTATGAAAAATTTTGAACATTTAATACAAGGGTGGTCCCTAGATTCGACTTACAAGATTGTAAAACAATCAGTATACAATATATTATGCATAATTTCCTATGATTATTGACAGAATTATTTGACAAAACTTGATATTTAAATGTTAAATAACGATTTTAGTATTATCACTTACAACCTAACCTAGCCCATTATATATCAAATACATTCATCACTCCTCTCAGAATCTAAAAAACTCTTTAAATCGGTATCGCTAATGCAATATTTTATTGCTCATTATTTATTTTGGATTTGACTAACTTGTGTGGAATTTTGTTTGGCGAAGGTAAGCATAATTCATCTACTTGTCTTCTGCTAGCATGCACCACTTGTGAGTCAAATCTAAATTAAAATATAGATTGATCAATAATTGCATTGGCATTACATATATGTCGTGTTTTTAATTTATGGTAATATGAATTACATTATTTATACCATCATCAGAGACATTATGCCATTGAGTATATTATTTTATTCTGTACCCAATTAATAATAAACTATATAGTGCATTTTAGTCCCTTAACCTATTTCAACTGTTGTTATTATTGAATACTTCTTTATCAGAAAAACTTGATTTTTCATTTTATTTACAGAACATGTACAGTATATTCTGAAATATCACGTCATATAAGCTTAGTATTTAGATATTTTCTTATTAAATTTAACAGATATTATTTTCATGGAATAAATAACATTATAGTTAGGCAACACCAATGCAATGCGATCATTTGTCTCTCATTATTTTAATTTAGATTTAACTCATTAATGACCCATAGTGGCAGGAGTTAATTATTTATTCATATATTTCATATTATATTCATATATTACATTTTATTTTATCATTTCTTTCATTGTAACTTAATTATATATTATAAATTTTTAAATATTATGATGCCCTGGTTGTCTGATATGTAATACTACTATTTTTGTCATTTCAGCAACTAGGAGGAGGTATATTGTGGATTTACAATAAGTGGCTAGCATCGGAATATGTTCCTCTAAACATATTTATTCCTGATAACCAAATCAATGAATATTTTGAAGATGATGTAAGTTTTTAAAAATATTATAAGTGTATTTTGTTCGATTGTATTTAATTTATTTAATTTTTAGCGAATTGGAGCATTAATTTTGTCTATTGCTATGTATGATAAATTGAAGACTTTATATAGTTACGATATATTGCATAGATGGATAAGTGTAAGTAAAATAATTAACGAACCAATCTAAATTAATACATTGTATTTTGTATTACACATGTTGATAATAAACATTGTTATAAAATTATTTTTTTATTTTTAAATTTAGACAAATATCAATGCAGAAGTAATAAAATGCCCTCAATTTGTCCGAGCATTAACTATAGCCATTGTCATTTTATGTTGGCGTAAGTAATTTCCTCTGCGATTATGTTGAAATAGTTACTCGATTATTAAATATTAATTTTTAACTTATAGATTCGAATCATGCATCTGAGGATTTCTTTGATAATGTTCATGTGAAATTGTTGACCCATTATATACGGTTTAAAACACTTCTAGAGCCTGAAATCCAGGCAAGAGAAGTACAATGTCTGTATGGCTTTCAAATTATGTCTGCTGTGCTTAAACATCCTAGAGGTTAGTTACCAACTGTTTAATTTTTAGATATATTATTAATATTACTGTTTTCCATAAGGAATGATATCCAAACTGTTTCATAAGCTCCATCAGGATAGTGTTATAAGTAAAGAATCTTTTGAATTGTGGAAAAGAGGAGACAATTTCAAAGCTGGATTCAATGAAGACTTAGAAACAAAAACTATGGCTGTTGAATTTCTAAATTCATTCTTCCTTTCACTAGTAGGAAACAATTCTGATGAAGATGAAACAGCTGAGTAGTTTCACAGCACTAACTTATGCCTGCGTGTGTTCAATATTCATCAATCAACACAAATTATTGAATTTTTTTTCATTTAATAACAGATACCATATTATAAACAATTTACACAAATAAAAAAAAATTCTTAATACTTGGCCATTTTTCATTTATTTCCGTTGGAATTCAATTATTTATAAATTTACAAATATTGGTGTACCAACAGTTGTTTTTTTGTTAAGGGTTTTATTTAAATTTATTTATATTTTATTATCGGGTTTTAAAAAACAAATAATAGGACTATTTTATAGTTCTAAATTTTATATTTCAATACTTTATAACTAATGTGGTAATACCCGTATAAAGTGACTCAGGGTAAAGCCTACTACACGCCTTACCTTCGTACTGTCTAAGTTAATGATTCTAAATTCAGATTAGCACTATTGGTTTTGTTGAGGCATGGCAATATGCGTTTTATTGATACTATGTCTGTTTCTCTAAAATTGGAATGACTATCAAGATCTCATATACCGTAGCACTATTCAGTTTAAATAAACTTCATTGACTATAGTTTATAGGTACGTATGTCCCAGAAATGTTCTTATTTAAAAGGTAAGAACAAAGAACACTTAAAATAAAACTCTGGTTTTGAGTCGGAAACATTTTTATTTCTTTGTAAAAACAAACATAAAATAAAATACTAATTCCAAACACTTAGCCTGTACCATGACATCGCTTTTCAGGTATAATCGTCAAATCATCCAAGTGTCAACGGGACTACCTGTGCCTGCACCAACGGCAATGTTATAAACGAAAACATTTTTGCCGCCTCAGCACATATTTTTGCTTTGCTGACCTGATCTATATAAATAATTTGTAGCTAAAATATTCCCACCTATATTTCATATTAAATAATATAGGCTAATATACAATATACGACAGTCCCTGTTGTTAAAAAAAAAATTTCCCTCATTTTTAAGGCTATAATTGTTACATTAAAAACAATAAATCTAATATTGCTTTATTAAAAACTAACTTATTTTACTACTAAGTTACCGTCTCAGCTTATACGCTTCGTTGACCATAAAATTATGCTTAAAATATACTAATTTAATCCTACTACTTTTAATTAATTATTTAAGTGTGCCTAAATACATAAATATGAATAAAAAGTTTTAAAAATCTATTGATTACCTAGTCCTTGTTTTATAGTTAAAACAGACTTTTTATAGATTGTTCTTGGTTTGAAGTTTAATACTTTTATTTCAAAAAATAGCAGTAAACATTTGTTGTTCTTTCTCTTTAAACAATCTGTGGTATGTTTGTTATTTTGTTTTATAGTAATTTATTCTTCTTTTCCCCTCCATTTTTTTTTTATTTATTTCCCAAGGTTAGCCTAACCTTTAATAAGTATTGGATCTTGCTTGTTTTGGTTTACTTGCATTTTATCTTGTAATTAGAGTGTTGATTTTTATATTTGTATGTTTAATTTTCAAATTTATGCGTGGTCAGGGGCGAACCTAGTAGGTGGGGAGGGTAGGGTGGTCATAATACCCCCCCCCCCCAATAATTGGTTTCTTTACTTTTCAGTTGGCCATTTTACATTTATGAAAAACTCAATGGCCAACTAATAATTTGTATACGATTGACGATGTGATAGTGATATTGACTAGAATCAAGGTTATTAGCATAATATAGTGAATATACTAATATTATTATATTTTAACACTGTCTGAACTTGTATATTATCGGAAAAATAAGCAGTAAATTGTTATCAGTGCGTCAGTAATAATAAGAGGAATATGCACAATATGCACAATATGCAGTGGTGAGGGAGCTTGTAAATTTCTTTAAATGAAATGGCTCAAAAATGGGCAACTCTAAAAAAAGAAGAATATTGATAAATTTAATATTTAGGTATAAGAAAATGAGTCATTTTTATAACAATAAACAATAATATACATTTTTATTATTTACTTTGTTTTGTTTTTTTTTTTTAACATTATTTATTATTTTATTGCAAATGTGGTACTTACCTAATGGAATAATTTATTGTAATGGATATCTTATATAGGTATTATAAACGATTTTCATAATATATTAGTATAATAGCTTGAATTTTTAATTTACTTAAATAATTAAGACATTTTAACTGTTACCAATGAAATGGCTACGACAAAATAACAAAAACAAGTTGTTCCGGATCAATTTTTAGAGTTGGCCTCCCAATAAAAACCTCCTCGGTACGCCCCTGTGCGTGGTTCCATGTCTTTGTATGAATTTTTATTTATTATTTGTTTTTATAGTGATTAGTTTAATGTATTGTACTTAAAAATACTAAATTTTTCTCTTGTCTCTGTAGATTGTCCTGATTCGATTTAGTATTTAGTTGAGTATGTTGAAATTACATTATGTTCTTTTCTATAAAATATTGCATTTTGGTTTTTAAAGTATTAAATTTCTAACTATTTAAATATTCTTTTGTTTCTCATAGAATATCTAGTAGGTACCTACTTTCCTTGGTGTTTAACATATGGCATATAATTGCTATTGAGTCACTTTTTCCTTTTATATTTGCATCATATTTGACACTATTAAAATGCATCTCTAAAATCCAGACTCTACTTAATAGTAATGAGTTAAATATGACTAATATTTAAAACAAATTAAATTATATTAGGAATATTATAATAATAACTTCTCATAAAACTAACTAGGTCTAACCTAATGGTCGAGTTTACGAACAGGATTTGGTAGCGACATCTATCGTTCCGGCCGATGATCACTAAACTGAGTACAGACGTTTTCCGTTCTGCCTTGTGTCGGATTAGGGCCGAATGCTTTATATATAAACAACTGGTAATCCACTCCATCATCGGAGGTCTGCTGTGTGACAAATGTCCGAAAAAGTCGTATGACAACTACAAACCAATAATTCCAATCATACATATAACCAATCTCCGCCCGGCTGCCCACCGACCCAGGCATAACCGGGTCGAGCAAAATTAACCGATAAAATTCGGTACTTTCCACAGATCTGTGTCGGGTAACCGAGGGGTCCTCTTCACATTTGTCCGCAATAAACTCGACCTCCACAAAATTTTTTGTTCTTTTATTTAACTATTAATTTTTTCTAATCTCGCCTGTAATTGAGTTTTTTTATTCGTGCTACGTAAATTAAAATGCCGAACTATATGCGTTTCACTGATGAAAAAAAAATATTTTATACTTATTTTAAAAATTTAAGAAAGTGGAAAGTAACCAGTTACAGTAACCAGTAGCCAGTAGGTCAGTGTTCGGAAAGTTTATTCAAAAAATGAATTCGTTCACGTTCACGTTCAGTGCTTAAAAAAGGAACTATTTCACATTAAAATTCATATTTTTTTCAATTTAACACATTCACGTTCACGGTCTTTGAAAATATGAATGCGTTAATTTTGTCGTTCATTTAATTTATTTAATTTAATTTTTATGTATTATGTAAATACGAATACGAAATCGTGGAAATCGTAATATTATTGATGTTTTATGTCCAGGCGTGCCCACCGGAATTCCATGTATTTTATTTTTATAATTCGTAATATATTATATATCATAATAGTATTATCAATCAATATTTATTAAATAATAAATACATTTTAACGTCTTAAAAATCGTTCAAATTCGTTAAGGTGCGTTTACATAAGAGCCCTAACTCGAACGAACGCAAGCGAATGCTACCGAAAGAATGCTAACGCATATTTGCTAAACATTCAGCCGCGTTACATTGTTCGCTCGTTCGTGTTCGACTGTCTTCGCTTCCACAAAAATGAAGTGACGGTATCCGATACGGGCCGAATGCCATATATATAATATATAAACTTCGTTCACGTTCACATTCTATTCAAAAAAAAAAAAACGAGTGACGTCAACGTATCTTCACTAAATATGAACGTGAATGCAAAAACGTGCGTTAATGAATTACGTTCTTTCCAAACACTAGAGTATAGGTTACAAGTAGATTACTATAATGAATGTTGTTAAATTAAAATTAAATCATATAATATATAAACCGCGGTTCGCGTCATAGACTTTTGTGGCTCGCATCTTAACGTAATATTAGACGTAAATTTACATCTTGGCTCTTCAATTTGTATTAATATATTTGGTGGCTCGCGAGTCTCTTCTCGCTGGCCACCCCTGTAATATATATTATCATTGTATACAAAAAACGGTTCTGAGCGAAAACGTTTTGTCAGGCAAGGTTATTTTACAATAGGTTTATTTATATTATTGCTAATAATACGGTAACCGGTAAGTTGAATTGATATTATATTTTGTATATAATAATATACGTCTTAAGAAGTTTCTAGCAGCCGCGAATAATATTTTTAATTAATAACACTAAACTCTAATTTATTAAGTAGGTAAGTGATAAGTACCTTAAGATACCAGTGTGCCAGCGTGCATCATTCCATGCATGAAATTTTGAAATACCTAGGACTTACCTACATAATAATATGATATCGTTCAAAAACTCCAAACGTATATGGCTGATATTATTCTTGAGAGGACGTGGTACCCGCATGTGCAGTTGTCTCCGTCTTACAAGTGCGTAACATTGTAAATTTTAGGCTCAGTAGATCACGTTTGGCTCTGTTAGATTAAAATTTAGAGTGAATTGAGCTCTTACAAAATTTAAAGGCAAAATTATTATCTAGGCAACCTCTTATATAGTCTTATTTTTTTTATTACATTTTAATTTTAAAGCGAGTTATAAGTATTTTAAAACTGTAAATTGTTTGTATATCTATATTTATTATTAATTATATATTGATTTAAATAAAAACTTTTAAAATAATGTACTGTCATCTAAGTACACATCACAAAATTCAGTAGGTAATCATATCGAATCCGATATATTTTTTTACATGTTACAACAACAATTTCATCTGCTTTGTAAACATGAGTAGTATTTTCATTTTGGGTGGAAAGAATATTACAATTATTTTTCAAAAAATTTAGTGCTTCTACCAAACGTTTTGGTTAACTTAGTAAAACAGTTGTTGACGTCCGTAATACGTCTGCAGGTTTGTGGATTAAAATGATTGTGTAGCTTTAACGCCTTTAATCCACACCACTTTGTGGTATTTTGATATATAGGTACCTAATATCTACCTAAGCCGAACCGATAGTGTGCAGTGTTTGCATGCACATGTTAAGTGTTAAGTGTAATGTGTATACTATATATTGCATTATAGTTTAGTCTGTATTATAATTGTATTCGTCGTACACATAAAGGTAGCCGGTAGGTATTATTTAGACGCGATGGCTGTTGTATACTATTTTAATAATTATATCGAAAAAATAAAGAATATAAATGAAACGACTGTTGACTGTATGCCTATTCCTAGCAGTCCCTAAAATTTCCAAATTTTCGTACACACATAGTTCCAAATCCGTCAAATCTAAATTATTTCTAGATAAACACTTAAAACACTAGTATACTATATACCACGGTTCACTACTAAACTGATAATAATAAAAATAGCTACTCTCAATAACAATGAATAGTTTATAATAATAAAATTACCATAATAAGAGTATAAGACATAATAACACAAAATATTGTTTAATGTGTGTCTGTGTAGAATGTAGATAATAATTAAAATGTAGTTAGGCAAAAAACCATTAAAATATAAAAAAAAGGTGAAGATATAAAATTATACATAATATTGTTATAAAGGTTTAATTAGAATAACACACTTTTAAAATTCGTAGTACACACTGCACTTTTCGTACTACACAAAGTGTGTCGTAGTACACACAATTTTAGGGACTGATTCCTAGTCTACCTATACTTATATAATATAATTATATAAAATATAAACGTTAAACGACCATCTTCTACCTATAACAATATAACGACGAGAATCGATAAGTAGGTTCATTATATTTTAATTATAAGATTACGCATAAAATATAATATAATAGGATCAGTGCACGTTGGACTACTTCCAGTCATCACTATTACTATATATTATTATTATTATTATTTATTGTTGTACAACTTTTTTTTTTACCGATAAGCTCTGCGTATGACGTCGTCTGTATGGTTTACACTATATTATATTATTATATTGTAATAAATGATTCTATTATACGTATGGCTATACGCATAGACAAAACGCAAACTATAATGACGAGAAACGCCATGTTAAAAATGTGCTAATAATATTATAATATATTATAACATTTATTAAACCTATACTGTTCCGTGTTCGTTTCCTATAAATTATTATGATAGAGAATAATATAATATTGTGATGGATAGTTGGTATATACGTCGTATTTACAAACAACGCTATTTAGGCATATCGATTTTATGTCTGCATGAATAATTTTTTATTGGCACAGTTCATTCGCAGTGCATGCTCCATTTTCTTATAAACTTAAAACCAATTATTTAATGTGTATTATATTATACTCATCGCATTCACGTTTATGACGTATATAGACCATACGATAATAATTATATATATTCAGGGGCGTGCTCAGAAAATTTAAGTGGGAGGGGGGGTCAAGTAAAATTGAAGGAGCTAATCCAGCCATACTCAACCTTTTTTCATTTGGGCCACATAAAATATTTTAAAATATTATGCGGGCCGCAAGTCTAAATGAACGGAACGGAAAAAAAACTAAAAATACATTTTTATATTGTGTACAACATTTGAAAATTTATTGTAAAAAAATTAAATATTTATTTTAAATTAGTGTGAATTTTGATATTGAGAGAATTATTTAACTATTTTGGATAAATCTGGTTTGTAGTTGCTGCATGCTACTCTTAACAAGTCGTCAAGATGTGAATCAGTAAGCCGATTTCTGTACACATTCTTTGCATATTTCATTTTTTAATATTAAGTTTCACATAAAAATGTTGATGTGAACATTGTTAGCGAAAATTGGGCACATTTTTGTATCGTTTTGTATTTCCCTGGCACTAAATTCCAAAATTCAAAGTATTCTTTTTGTTCTCGCTTTTCTTTGAAAATAACTTCCAAATTTGTATCATTTTTTAATTCAATAAACTCATCAAATACTTTTGAATAATCAGGTACAATCAATAGAGCTAATTGTGTTATACTCGTTACTTCTAAGTGCCAAGGATTTTCTATAAGTAAAAAGCAATTCTTTACACATCTTAAATCCTGAAATCTTCTTTTAAATTCATTGGCTAAGGCAGCTAAATGATTTAAAATAAATTATTATATTGTTTGTTTGAGAAATTATAATGCCATCTTGTTTAGCTTTTGTAAGGGTTGGGAAATTATGTAGAATTTGGTTCTGTATTTCCTTGTAATAGATCTCTTCAACTTCTCTTCAAAAGCAAAAACTTTATTTGCCATTTGCGAAATAATTTTCTTTTCACCCTGCGTAAGCCACGGTTGGGCTCATTAAGTTTTTCTGTGATATCACACATATAAGCTAAAAGGCACCACCAATTTATTATTGTTTTTATCAATTTCATCAAATTTATTATTTTGTTGCAAAAATGCCATAATTTCTAATTGTAAAGTAAAAAACCTTTGAAGAACTTTTCCTCTACTTAGCCAACGCACCGAAGTATGTAAAAGAACGTCACTGTAATCACTGTTCATTCCTTCTCTTTATTAATTCAATGAGTTCTGTTTGGGCCACATATAAACCGTTGGCGGGCCACAGGTACTAGCTGCTAGTATTTAGGTACCTAACAACCATTTTTTTTTTTTATCAACAACAAATTAAATTTATAGATTTAAATATTATATTGCTAATATAAGAACTATTATACTAATGTACAATAATGTAACATTCAAAAGTTAAAGGACAAAATCTAGTTTTCTTGTTTTTTTGCTCAATTCATTTAAAACTTCTTCTGCTGTTAGTGGAATTTCTTTATGAAAAGCTAACATAGCTAAGCAATTAAGTCGAGTCTAAAACCAGAAAAATGTTAGAAAAATTGATATAAATTTTGAACATGAACCTCACCCCCCGAGAGCACGATGTATTCCTATTCCAATAATCGTTACCTGTTAGATTAATGTTTTTGAATGTGATTATATTTTGTAATCGGTCGCGTATTTAAAATGTATACAGTCGTAGATAAATAAGCGGTTAACGCTTATATAAATGCTAATAGCACTATAAGTACCACCTTGTAAATAAAATATAAAAAATGGTTTTAGATACATATGATGTGAAGTTAATGAATGGAATAATAATATTATGCACACATAAGTTCAAAATATATACCTAGGTACTGTACAACAGCAATACGAGATAATGTCGACTAATGTCGACTAATATTGTACTAAGTAAGTAGGTATAAAACAATTATTTTCACTCATTTTTCGATTATAAATTCGATTTTATTCACAAAAGTAATCGATATAATTTAATTCTGACTGCAAAATCGAATTCCTTACATTTTTTTCCATAAGAATCGATATTTAACTCGATTTTTGAAATTTTGGTAATACCACGTAGGTATTGCATTTGCACCCTTCAAT
>NC_042493.1:96698654-96700359 GCF_005508785.2 Acyrthosiphon pisum
GGTGTTTTTCACTACTTATTCTGTATTTTATATTTTATACTAAACAGACAGATATTGATAAAGATTATATTATTTTATTATGATATTTAAAATAATTTGAGAGTACAATACTTCAGTATTAGCACGGGTATCACTACTGCACAGCATTAACTATGAGACACCCAGCAGCAATTGGCTGACCTATACATATTTAAATATTGGCGTTTTTATTTAATTTTTGGAGGACCTCCTTTTTGGTTTTAATAGAATATCAAGGCATTAGCAAAAATGACTACAAAAAATATATTTGGGATATCATTATAAAGGTGCACAGTTCAAATGTACGTCTATGAAGTTGTGTAGGTCTGCTTTAACCTTTTCACTGTTGTACTGTATTATATTATGTTCATCAAACTGTTTATGCTACATAAAATATAATATTTTTAAATTTTGAGATATATATGATCTAATTAATTAAGTTTAAAATAAATAGTAAATTTCATAGTTAACGACAAAAACAAAAATAATTTATCTAACAACATTACAATAATCATTAATCATACCAATTGTCTAAAATGAACAGATAAAACTCTATTAAGCTAAAAATTGTATTTACTTGTAAGTAGAGTCCAGATTTTTAGATGCTTGTATTCAGTTTTATGAAAATAAAAAACTAAGTGCAAGCTACATGCCCACACCCACATATAATGGAGATTACAAACCTACAACATAGGAAATTTGCATTTAGCAGAACCAATTTTATGTTGTCAGCTTTTAATATTAAAGTGAATTGGCTTATTGTTAAATTATCTAGGAGACTGCATCAGCTTTTATTGTTAGGTATTTTAGTTTTCATGTGACTTATAAGTAATAAGTAACTATGTGAAATACTAGAGTTTAAAAATGTTCATAACTCAATTTAATATTTATGCATCATCAAATGTTTACAAGATATATATCTATTATATAACCATTATTTCTAAATAGTACTTGAAATAGTGCAACAAAATATGCGTATCTGAATATTAAAATATCTTATTCATTATATAGGATATAATTATAAGTGATAGGCCTAAATATTTTCCAAAAAGAAAAAGAAATTTTGTAACCCCCATACACCCCCTCCCATAAGATCAAGCACATTTCCTAAAGGGCCCTTTTAAGGACCACCATCAGTTCTTTTCAGAGCTTCTAAAATACGTAATATAGATTTGATTTGTAAACTGATTTGGTTAACATTTCTTCTATTATGCCATATACCTATTTTTGATTATATTTTAAGAAGTTATTCATATCTAATATCTACTGTGCGTTGAACACATCAATCTAAAAATATCTTGTGCCCAATCATTATTCTTGCTTAGCATCATTCTGACGTATTGAGATTCATTTACTTTTCCAAAATTCCAATTTGCTGTGTTATTTGACTAAAAACTATAGAATTAATGAATATTGAAATTAATTTCCATTATTTTAGCTTTCTCTGCATTTGAGTTCAGTCCTATTCTTTTTGCTGCTGATTTAGGGTTTTCTTGACAGCTCTGGAGTCATCCGCAAAACCCTTATGAGGATGTCAACGCACTATTCGTTTTCTCTCTCTGACCCACGTGCAACATAGACAAAACGTTTTTGCGCAGAATTGTTTTTTCTATGTTTTCAATTAATCATAGAGTAAAATCACCCATTACAAAAAAGATAGAGAATAATATTTAGAGGAAATGACTTA